>NW_026708731.1:0-37833 GCF_902713425.1 Acipenser ruthenus
AGGAAATGTGGGGAATTAGGACACCTGGCGGCCGCGTGTACTGTAGTCAAGTGCAGGAACTGCGGCGCCCCCCACGAGACCAGCCACTGCAGAGAAGAGAGGCAGTGCAATTTGTGTGGAAAGAAGGGGCACCTGTTTAAGGACTGCCCCTCTTCCTATGCCAACATGGCCAGAGCCAGCAAGGCAAATACGAACAAGCCTAGGCCTGAGCAGGAAGAGGGAGCAAGTAACAAAGATCAGTCCACATCACCACCAACAGTATCCAAGACCCAGACTCCAGCACCACCATCATCACCAGCACCCCCCTCACCCCCCCGCCCCCGAGACATGTCCAGTTTTACGAGGACCCCTTCCCCCAGCCCAGAGAGAGAGTACAACAGCCACTCCACTAGCTCCTCCAGTAGCTCCTCTGATGCAGAACACGAGGCAGGGAGGGAGCCCGGATCCAGCAGCGGCCCCCCCCTGAGTAGGGCCCTCTCAGCGCCAGCACTCCCCCTCGGCTCTCGTTATGACGCCATAAGGATTGAGTCCGTGGGGGAGGAAAGCGAAAGCGACAGTGAAAGTGAGAGTGAGAAGGAGGGGAAGGGAGTGAAGAACCAGCAGAGGGTGGGGAAAAGAAAGGGTAGAGACGAGGGGGGGAAAAGAAAGAAGATCAGGATCAAAGACAGCAGGTTGCAGGTGGCCCCCATGGATCCAGGGCCAGCTAGTGTCCACACGGGGTCCCCGGTCTTGCCCTCGCGGGCAGAGACTTAGGCGAGTGGGACGGCTGCACTGCCGCCTGGTGGGCAGGTGGCGGCCAGCCAGGGCATCCCCAGCCGGCCTTCCCAGTCGTTGGCACAGGCCCTGGCACGCCTCGCAGAGGAGGTGTTCACTGGTGCACCGAGGGAGAGGTCGGGGTCGGCGCCTTCCCTGACCAGCAGTGCCTCGGTGGCGGTGACCCTCTTCAGGCGAGGGGCCTCCCTTCGGGGCATCCTTGACCCCCTCCCTTGTATGGGCAAAGCCAGGGGCCCCCTAGAGGTCCTCCTAGATACAGCACTGGAGGACATGGGAATACCCCTGGACGCGGTAAGCCAGAAGTCTGCTAACAGCTCCAATTCAACAGACGGTAACAGCCAAAGAATGCTGTCTGTCATAACCCCCCCCCAGGACAAAGCTGACCCACACGTTCCGAGGGGCCCTGAGCAAGTTCCACCAGACTTACCTTGTGGGGAGTTGAATAGCCCCAACAACTCCACGTACTGTGCATATAAAGACGGTGCCTTCTTGGACGAGGCAGCAGTGAGTACCTTCTCAGGGGTGATGGGAGTTGCAAATAAGCCCAAGCCCCCTCGAAGCAAGCGTAGAGCTAAGAGTAGGAAGAGTGTCCCGACCTCCCAATCATAGTCGCTATGGGGTGGACGCAGCGACTCCTTTTCTTGTTAGCTACCCTGATGGCCCTGATATGTGTGTCTGTTAATGTCAGGAGCATCAGGGAGACACAAAAAAGATTTGATGTACTAAACTATCTAGCTAACTTGAAAGCAGATCTCCTCTTTCTGCAGGAGTGTGGTATTTCGTCGAGCCCTGATTATAGGGACCTGAAGGAGAGTTGGACCCTGGGGGACTCCTTCTGGTCGGGCTCCAACATAGCCAGAGCCGACGGAGTAGGTATCCTGTTTAAAAACCCATTTATTACCTCCCGCAGCAGCAGGGAGGTAGAACCTGGTAGAATTCTGAGCGTGGATGTGACATACAACAACACTCCCCTCAGACTGGTCAATGTCTACGCACCCACTAACCAAAACGAAAGAGTTCAATTTTTTCCACAGCTGCGTCCACTCCTGCTGGGGAACGTACCCGTCATCGTGTCAGGTGACTTCAATTGTGCTCTGAGGGACGTAGACCGGAGCAGGCCACGCAACGACCGCTCTAGTAGAGTTTTGTCCTCCGTAAAATCTGATTTCTCCCTGTGTGATGCAGGTAAGGACCTGGTGCCTCCCTTTACCTGGGTGAGCTCATCTGGGACCTCCTTCTCCCGTATAGATCTCGTCCTGCATACCAGCTCCCTTTTGAAGACGGCAGTAGACACCCAGGCCGTCTTCTTCTCCGACCATAGGCTCCTGCAGGTAACATTGCAGGTCCCTCAGACCTCCCAGATGGGGTCAGGGGTCTGGAAATTAAACACCTCCTTACTCGATGACCCCTCCATAGCTGCAGCCTATAAGAGCAGGCTTGTTGAGTGGACCACTTTGCGTGACCTATTCAACTCCCCTATAGAGTGGTGGGAGATGGTCAAAATGAGAACTAAGGGTTATTTCATAGCAGCAGGCAAGAGGAAAGCAAAAGAAAGGAGGGCCAAATATAAATACCTGAATGCTGCCCTCCAGCGTCTGAGCCTGCTTCAGCTTCGGGGGTTCCCTGTAAGCGACGAGATAGCCCAGACCAAGCTAGATCTTTCAGTGCTTTGTAGGGAGGAACAACGAAAGGTCATGCACAATGCAAAAGTGCAAAAAATGGAGGAAGACGAAAAGTGTACTCGCTTCTTCTTCCAGAAAACGAGGGAGAAGCGGCACTTGATGTCCTCCATGCTCGACAGCAGGGGGAGGATAGTAGAGGATAGTGAGGGAGTGAAAAAAGTGGTAGAGAACTTCTATAGGGACCTGTATAACATCAAAGCTACAGATGACACCCTGATAGAGTGGTTCCTGAGCCAGTTGGAGCCTGACTCAGTGCGGGACGAGGAGGAGGAGGAGAAGGACCCAGAACTCACGCTGGAGGAGCTCACCCAGGCGGTTAAGACCATGAACACCGGTAAGACGCCAGGTCCAGATGGCATCCCGGGTGAGTATTACCATCTTTTTTGGGACACGCTAAAAGTCCATTTAGCGGAGGTCTACAGAGCGGTCTACAGGGAGAAGCGGTTGGGCCCTTCTATGCGGGAGAGTGTAATTACTCTCCTTCATAAGAAAGGGGAAGTTAAAGATCTACGGAATTGGCGCCCAATCAGCCTCCTTTGCGTGGATTACAAGATACTAGCCAAAGCTCTGATGCTCCGGCTACAAGTACACCTCCCTTTGGTCATTGGCCCTGACCAGGCTTGTGGCGTCCCAGGGAGGTCCATCACGGATATTTTAATGTTAACAAGGGACATTCTGGCTTATTCTAGAGAACGGAACCATCCCCTCTGCCTGTTCAACCTTGACCAGGAGAAGGCGTTCGATAGGGTAAGCCATGAATATATGTACAAAGTGATGGACCAGATGAAATTCGCTCCTGGACTTAGGGAGTGGGTTAAAACCATATATACAAACATTAGTACCCGAGTCTTGGTGAACAGGCACCTGACTGGTAAAATATCTATCCAGTCAGGGGTCAGACAGGGTTGCCCACTATCCCCACTGCTATATGTCGTGTGCATTGAACCCCTCCTGCAGGCAATTCGTAGGGATACCAATATAACTGGTTTCCAGCTGCCTGGATCCAACGGGGTCCAGGTCAAAACAACAGCATATATGGACGATGTGTCACTCATTTGCACCAACACATCGTCGGTACCTCGGATTAGTAATATCCTTGAGAAGTACTGCACGGCGACCGGGGCAGTGATTAATAAGTCCAAGAGCGAAGTCTACGTGTCTAAAAATTGGCAGGTAGATAGGGAACTGTCGGACATGTACCCTGTCAAAAAGGACAAAATCAAGATTCTGGGCCTCATTTTCGAGAACAATAGCTCGGGGGCCCAGAGCTGGACGGCGGCCATTAACCAGGTCCGTAAAAAGATTGGCGGATGGAGCACAAGATCCTTAACAATGACGGGTAGAGTATTAATAACCAAGTCTATACTGTTCCCCATCCTCTCTTATGTAGGAAAAATCTTTCCCCCAGACAGGACCACCAAAAAAGTGGTGGACCGCATTATCCACCGCTTTATCTGGGGCAGCAAGATGGAGAGGGTAAAGCGAGCCACCCTGAGTAAAGCCGACAAGAAGGGAGGTAAGGGGGTCCCGGACGTTGTGCAGCTCACCCGAGTGCAGGGGCTCACGCAAACTATCAAGAACATCCAGGCCCTGGACAGGAAGGTATGTTACATGAATCGTTTCTATTTTGCCACCTGTCTCAGGGCCTTGGGCCTCTGCACTATTGATAACACCGTGCCGTACTCCTGGGACCCCCCATTGTATTATAGAACCTTAAGGGACACTATATATAAATTGGGCTTAGATAAAGCAAAATTGGCCTCCTGGGAATACAAGGCTGTAACTAAATATCTTGCCGGTTCCCAGGAAATTGAAAAAGTAGCTACTTTCTCCCTCACCCAAAGCCAAAAAATCTGGGAGAATGTGTCTCACAGCTGCCTCAGTAATGTCCAGAAGGATATAGCATGGAACACCGTCCACAGTGCACTCCCCACTCGAGCGTTCATGTTCAGGAGGGGACTAGCCCAAGTAGAAACATGCCCCTATGCAAAGTGCCGCAAGAGAGAAACACCAGCCCATATCTTCTGGGAGTGTGATGTGGCTGGCAGTGTCTGGCTCTCTGTCTCTGTCTTCCTAAACAGGTTTGCTGACACGGCCAAGATGACCGCTGAGACTGTGCTCTATGGGCCTGCGGGAGGAATCACTACCAGCACAGCTAAGTGCGTTTGGCGTGTCATCAATGTTGTCAAGCAGATCCTGTGGGAAGGCCGTAACGTCTGTGTCTATCACAAGCAGGAGCTAGACACTATCACCACGACCAGAAGGGCACAAACTCTTATCAAGGACTTTGTAATTCTGGACATCCGGACCCTCGGGAAGGACAAGGCCTGCGCGGAGTGGAGGATCGCCGGACTTCAGGACGTGAAGATGGAATAAAGGAAAAAACTGGAACCGCTAGCTCCTAGGAGCGGGACTACGGGGCACCGCTAAGCCTTTTATTTATTTTGTCATGCCAGCATTCCGCCCTTTTTAGCTGGCATGACCGTTTTTGAACGGTGCCCTGGTTTTATGTAGTCTTTTTGTTTCAGTTTTATGGGCCTTTGATTTATGTTGAATGTTTTATTTGATTTTGTTTTGTTTTGTTTTATGTATCTTTAAGATTTTTAATGTAAACTATTAAAAGTTACATTTTAAGTGTTTTAAAATTTTAGAATTTTAACTCACTGTTTTATACACTGTCCCTTTTCCCCTGTCCCTGTTTTAGATCTAGTTTTATGTTCACTTTTGAACCTTTTTAGAGAGCACTCCCCGGCCCTCACAAGCACTGGTTTTTTATAGATGGTTCTTTTTTTCCAGTCACTTTTAAAACAGCACAGGTTTTTTTCATGTTGATTTTAATCTGTGTCTGTTTTAACCATGTACAAAGCACAATTGTCTTGGTGTTTTTAAATGTATTTTAAATGCTTTTAAAACAAAATGTATGTCTGTATGCATGAATGTCATCTTTAAAAGAAATGTAAAATGAATGAAAAAACGAATGGGTGTAAATGTAAAAAAAAAAAAAAAAAAAAATGTAAAATCTCAATAAAAGAGTATCTGTTCTTATCAGTTTAATATCTGATACGTCCCCTATCAGGGGACCATATATTAAATTGATTTTTGGAATCGGGAGATGGCACAGGGGCTTGCTCCGTCCACTCCACGCATCGGCCCGGTATTGCAGTACCTCCGGGAACGGTGCACACCTTTCTCTAACGTTGGTCAAAGTCAGATCTGGATCTCTCCTGTGAGCATTTTGTCTACCCCTGCTGGAGGGAGAGTGCCAGTGTTGATGCAAGTTTTCCCGCCGTTTTACTTCTTTTTTTTTCTTTCTCTCTTTCTTTCTTTCTCTCTTTCTTTCTCTCTTTCTCTCTTTCTTTCTCTCTTTCTTTCTTGCTGTCTTTCTTTCTTTTATTCACATGTGGTGATGATGTAGGCAGCAGCAGGTTGTTTCCTGGGAGCATGCAGCTAACCAGACAAGTGTGGTGGAACATGTCCCTATGCCAGGACCTTCTTAGCAAGCCAGCCAGCCAGCGAGGCACAGTTGTAGTTACCCAAGGCACCTTGCACAGCATAGCAGCTTGGCATGACTATTTGTAAGACGCACTCCGCCAGTTTATGTTTTGTTTTTGGTGTTATGTGTGTGTTTTTGCTTTGTTTTGTTTTCTCCTGCTTAAATTGCACATTTCCCCTCTGGAAGCAGCAGCCCGTTTTTTTGGGGTCTGCTTGTGCTTGAAATTTTGCACCCACCTTTGAATCCCCCTGTGCCGTCCGGGCTGGGGGGCCCCGGGCAAGGGCCAAGTCGCCATCGCTTCTCGGCCTTTTGGCTAAGATCAAGTGTAGTATCTGTTCTTATCAGTTTAATATCTGATACGTCCCCTATCAGGGGACCATATATTAAATTGATTTTTGGAATCGGGAGATGGAACAGGGGCTTGCTCCGTCCACTCCACGCATCGGCCCGGTATTGCAGTACCTCCGGGAACGGTGCACACCTTTCTCTAACGTTGGTCAAAGTCAGATCTGGATCTCTCCTGTGAGCATTTTGTCTACCCCTGCTGGAGGGAGAGTGCCAGTGTTGATGCAAGTTTTCCCGCCGTTTTACTTCTTTTTTTTTTCTTTCTCTCTTTCTTTCTCTCTTTCTTTCTTTCTCTCTTTCTTTCTCTCTTTCTCTCTTTCTTTCTCTCTTTCTTTCTTGCTGTCTTTCTTTCTTTTATTCACATGTGGTGATGATGTAGACAGCAGCAGGTTGTTTCCTGGGAGCATGCAGCTAACCAGACAAGTGTGGTGGAACATGTCCCTATGCCAGGACCTTCTTAGCAAGCCAGCCAGCCAGCGAGGCACAGTTGTAGTTACCCAAGGCACCTTGCACAGCATAGCAGCTTGGCATGACTATTTGTAAGACGCACTCCGCCAGTTTATGTTTTGTTTTTGGTGTTATGTGTGTGTTTTTGCTTTGTTTTGTTTTCTCCTGCTTAAATTGCACATTTCCCCTCTGGAAGCAGCAGCCCGTTTTTTGGGGGTCTGCTTGTGCTTGGAATTTTGCACCCACCTTTGAATCCCCCTGTGCCGTCCGGGCTGGGGGGCCCCGGGCAAGGGCCAAGTCGCCATCGCTACTCGGCCTTTTGGCTAAGATCAAGTGTAGTATCTGTTCTTATCAGTTGATCAGTTTAATATCTAATATCTTAATATCACTCTGGCTTCTCTTCAGTTCGAATAAATCTTTCTAAGACTAAGGCTTAGAGGGTAGTGGCATTGCCCGCTCCCTCCGAGGGTCTGTGAGAGGTTTGTTCGGGTGAGGAGGAACAGAATTTTTTTTTATTTTTGACTGGCTTTCTTCAGCTCGGCAACTTTTTGGAAGACTAATGCTCAGTCTGGTTTTGGCTTGCCCAATCCAGGCCGAGGGTCTTTCAAGATTTTGTTGACTGTTGAGAGCAGTTTTTTCTTTTTCAGGCGGTTCCAGTTTTTTTCTTTTTCAGGCGGTTCCGGCTTTTCCAGACGTTCCTGGAGTTAGAGAGAAGGAGGACCTACCATCCAGACGACCTTTGAGGACCCTTTGATGACCTAGACGACCTCATCCCCAGCCCTTGATTGTAATCGAGATCCAGACTGAGAGAGCAGCAGGCGCCCAGCAGAGGGCGCCATCTGGGAGGAGCAGAGGGCGGCCCCGGACCCCGAGGAGGCGTCACAGCCACGATTCTTCCTACGTGGTCTCAGTGCCAAGCAGCGCCCCCTACTCCGCCAGGGAAGGACACCGTTCACCTGGGGAGGGGGTCCCTCTTGCGAGGCGACCATCTCCTCAGGGACTAAAGTAATAGTTCCTTCAACTGCCCAGATTTGCTGCTTACGTTGTCTCTTTTCCGTAGAGAGAGACAACCCGGACGTCCAGAGGCTTCTCCCACCCCA
Organism: Acipenser ruthenus; assembly: GCF_902713425.1. Taxonomy (NCBI): domain Eukaryota; kingdom Metazoa; phylum Chordata; class Actinopteri; order Acipenseriformes; family Acipenseridae; genus Acipenser; species Acipenser ruthenus. Next base: position 7,842 of record NW_026708731.1, read on the forward strand.
ATCGGAGGAGCCAGCTGAAGGATGGCGTTCCGGCCAACCCAGGAGACCAGGAGGCACAATGCAGTGCGCTTCACAAGGACCCAGCAAGAGGAAACGGAACCAGGACTGACGAGACTGGAGTTCAGCCGGACCATTCTTCAGAGGGGTATGGGTTTTTCCCCTTCTGACTTGAATTGTTTGGTGAAATTGCCAGGGCTTAAGGAAGTGTTTGAGGTCAGTTTTAGGAACCCCCAAAAGTTACAAGAAATGTGGTCCTTTTGGGGGGAGAATAAATATCTCGCTCCATACAAAGAATTTTGTGTGGATGCACTGACAGACAGAGAAATGAAAGTTGTTACTGTCCAATTTTTCAATGAGGCTGTTAGCGACTATGATATTACAACATGGCTTAACCGCTATGGGAGGGTGTCATCAGAAGGGAGGAAAATTACAGATGAAGATGGGGTTTGGACAGGAGCCAGAAAGTGGCTGGTACGCCTCAATGTTGATCCATCGGGCATTGGAGGCGTCCGCCACATTCCAAACTCCATAGTGTTAGGGCCCAACAGAGGGCTGGTATTCTATAATGGGATGCCAAAACTCTGCAGGAAATGTGGGGAATTAGGACACCTGGCGGCCACATGTACTGTAGTCAAGTGCAGGAACTGCGGCGCCCCCCACGAGAACAGCCACTGCAGAGAAGAGAGGCAGTGCAATTTGTGTGGAAAGAAGGGGCACCTGTTTAAGGACTGCCCCTCTTCCTATGCCAACATGGCCAGAGCCAGCAAGGCAAATACGAACAAGCCTAGGCCTGAGCAGGAAGAGGGAGCAAGTAACAAAGATCAGTCCACATCACCACCAACAGTATCCAAAACCCAGACTCCAGCACCACCATCATCACCAGCACCCCCCTCACCCCCCCGCCCCCGAGACATGTCCCGTTTTACGAGGACCCCTTCCCCCAGCCCAGAGAGAGAGTACAACAGCTACTCCACTAGCTCCTCCAGTAGCTCCTCTGATACAGAACACGAGGCAGGGAGGGAGCCCGGACCCAGCAGCGGCCCCCCCCTGAGTAGGGCCCTCTCAGCGCCAGCACACCCCCTCGGCTCTCGTTATGACGCCATAAGGATTGAGTCCGTGGGGGAGGAAAGCGAAAGCGACAGTGAAAGTGAGAGTGAGAAGGAGGGGAAGGGAGTGAAGAACCAGCAGAGGGTGGGGAAAAGAAAGGGTAGAGACGAGGGGGGGAAAAGAAAGAAGACCAAGATCAAAGACAGCAAGTTGCAGGTGGCCCCCATAGATCCAAAACCAGATAATGTCCACACAAAGTCCCCAGTCTTGCCCTCGCAGGCAGAGACGGAGGCGAGTGGGACGGCTACACTGCCGCCTAGTGGGCAGGTAGCAGCCAGCCAGGGCATCCCCAGCCAGCCTTCCCAGTCGTTGGCACAAACCCTAGCACACCTCGCAGAAGAGGTGTTCACTAATGCACCGAGGGAGAGGTCGGGGTCAACACCTTCCCTGACCAGCAGTACCTCTGTAGCAATGACCCTCTTCAAGCGAAGGGCCTCCCTTCAAAGCATCCTTGACCCCCTCCCTTGTATGGGCAAAACCAGGGGCCCCCTAGAGGTCCTCCTAGATACAGCACTGGAGGACATGGGAATACCCCTGGACGCGGTAAGCCAGAAGTCTGCTAACAGCTCCAATTCAACAGACGGTAACAGCCAAAGAATGCTGTCTGTCATAACCCCCCCCCAGGACAAAGCTGACCCACACGTTCCGAGGGGCCCTGAGCAAGTTCCACCAGACTTACCTTGTGGGGAGTTGAATAGCCCCAACAACTCCACGTACTGTGCATATAAAGACGGTGCCTTCTTGGACGAGGCAGCAGTGAGTACCTTCTCAGGGGTGATGGGAGTTGCAAATAAGCCCAAGCCCCCTCGAAGCAAGCGTAGAGCTAAGAGTAGGAAGAGTGTCCCGACCTCCCAATCATAGTCGCTATGGGGTGGACGCAGCGACTCCTTTTCTTGTTAGCTACCCTGATGGCCCTGATATGTGTGTCTGTTAATGTCAGGAGCATCAGGGAGACACAAAAAAGATTTGATGTACTAAACTATCTAGCTAACTTGAAAGCAGATCTCATCTTTCTGCAGGAGTGTGGTATTTCGTCGAGCCCTGATTATAGGGACCTGAAGGAGAGTTGGACCCTGGGGGACTCCTTCTGGTCGGGCTCCAACATAGCCAGAGCCGACGGAGTAGGTATCCTGTTTAAAAACCCATTTATTACCTCCCGCAGCAGCAGGGAGGTAGAACCTGGTAGAATTCTGAGCGTGGATGTGACATACAACAACACTCCCCTCAGACTGGTCAATGTCTACGCACCCACTAACCAAAACGAAAGAGTTCAATTTTTTCCACAGCTGCGTCCACTCCTGCTGGAGAACGTACCCGTCATCGTATCAGGTGACTTCAATTGTGCTCTGAGGGACGTAGACCGGAGCAGGCCAGGCAACGACCGCTCTAGTAGAGTCTTGTCCTCCGTAATATCTGATTTCTCCCTGTGTGATGCAGGTAAGGACCTGGTGCCTCCCTTTACCTGGGTGAGCTCATCTGGGACCTCCTTCTCCCGTATAGATCTCGTCCTGCATACCAGCTCCCTTACGAAGACGGAAGTAGACACCCAGGCCGTCTTCTTCTCTGACCATAGGCTCCTGCAGGTAACATTGCAGGTCCCTCAGACCTCCCAGATGGGGTCAGGGGTTTGGAAATTAAACACCTCCTTACTCGATGACCCCTCCATAGCTGCAGCCTATAAGAGCAGGCTTGTTGAGTGGACCACTTTGCGTGACCTATTCAACTCCCCTATAGAGTGGTGGGAGATGGTCAAAATGAGAACTAAGGGTTATTTCATAGCAGCAGGCAAGAGGAAAGCAAAAGAAAGGAGGGCCAAATATAAACACCTGAATGCTGCCCTCCAGCGTCTGAGCCTGCTTCAGCTTCGGGGGTTCCCTGTAAGCGACGAGATAGCCCAGACCAAGCTAGATCTTTCAGTGCTTTGTAGGGAGGAACAACGAAAGGTCATGCACAATGCAAAAGTGCAAAAAATGGAGGAAGACGAAAAGTGTACTCGCTTCATTCTTCCAGAAAACGAGGGAGAAGCGGCACTTGATGTCCTCCATGCTCGACAGCAGGGGGAGGATAGTAGAGGATAGTGAGGGAGTGAAAAAAATGGTAGAGAACTTCTATAGGGACCTGTATAACATCAAAGCTACAGATGACACCCTGATAGAGTGGTTCCTGAGCCAGTTGGAGCCTGACTCAGTGCGGGACGACGAGGAGGAGGAGAAGGACCCAGAACTCACGCTGGAGGAGCTCACCCAGGCGGTTAAGACCATGAACACCGGTAAGACGCCAGGTCCAGATGGCATCCCGGGTGAGTATTATCATCTTTTTTGGGACACACTAAAAGTCCATTTAGCGGAGGTCTACAGAGCGGTCTACAGGGAGAAGCGGTTGGGCCCTTCTATGCGGGAGAGTGTAATTACTCTCCTTCATAAGAAAGGGGAAGTTAAAGATCTACGGAATTGGCGCCCAATCAGCCTCCTTTGCGTGGATTACAAGATACTAGCCAAAGCTCTGATGCTCCGGCTACAAGTACACCTCCCTTTGGTCATTGGCCCCGACCAGGCTTGTGGCGTCCCAGGGAGGTCCATCACGGATATTTTAATGTTAACAAGGGACATTCTGGCTTATTCTAGAGAACGGAACCATCCCCTCTGCCTGTTCAACCTTGACCAGGAGAAGGCGTTCGATAGGGTAAGCCATGAATATATGTACAAAGTGATGGACCAGATGAAATTCGCTCCTGGACTTAGGGAGTGGGTTAAAACCATCTATACAAACATTAGTACCCGAGTCTTGGTGAACAGGCACCTGACTGGTAAAATATCTATCCAGTCAGGGGTCAGACAGGGTTGCCCACTATCCCCACTGCTATATGTCGTGTGCATTGAACCCCTCCTGCAGGCAATTCGTAGGGATACCAATATAACTGGTTTCCAGCTGCCTGGATCCAACGGGGTCCAGGTCAAAACAACAGCATATATGGACGATGTGTCACTCATTTGCACCAACACATCGTCGGTACCTCGGATTAGTAATATCCTTGAGAAGTACTGCACGGCGACCGGGGCAGTGATTAATAAGTCCAAGAGCGAAGTCTACGTGTCTAAAAATTGGCAGGTAGATAGGGAACTGTCGGACATGTACCCTGTCAAAAAGGACAAAATCAAGATTCTGGGCCTCATTTTCGAGAACAATAGCTCGGGGGCCCAGAGCTGGACGGCGGCCATTAACCAGGTCCGTAAAAAGATTGGCGGATGGAGCACAAGATCCTTAACAATGACGGGTAGAGTATTAATAACCAAGTCTATACTGTTCCCCATCCTCTCTTATGTAGGAAAAATCTTTCCCCCAGACAGGACCACCAAAAAAGTGGTGGACCGCATTATCCACCGCTTTATCTGGGGCAGCAAGATGGAGAGGGTAAAGCGAGCCACCCTGAGTAAAGCCGACAAGAAGGGAGGTAAGGGGGTCCCGGACGTTGTGCAGCTCACCCGAGTGCAGGGGCTCACGCAAACTATCAAGAACATCCAGGCCCTGGACAGGAAGGTATGTTACATGAATCGTTTCTATTTTGCCACCTGTCTCAGGGCCTTGGGCCTCTGCACTATTGATAACACCGTGCCGTACTCCTGGGACCCCCCATTGTATTATAGAACCTTAAGGGACACTATATATAAATTGGGCTTAGATAAAGCAAAATTGGCCTCCTGGGAATACAAGGCTGTAACTAAATATCTTGCCGGTTCCCAGGAAATTGAAAAAGTAGCTACTTTCTCCCTCACCCAAAGCCAAAAAATCTGGGAGAATGTGTCTCACAGCTGCCTCAGTAATGTCCAGAAGGATATAGCATGGAACACCGTCCACAGTGCACTCCCCACTCGAGCGTTCATGTTCAGGAGGGGACTAGCCCAAGTAGAAACATGCCCCTATGCAAAGTGCCGCAAGAGAGAAACACCAGCCCATATCTTCTGGGAGTGTGATGTGGCTGGCAGTGTCTGGCTCTCTGTCTCTGTCTTCCTAAACAGGTTTGCTGACACGGCCAAGATGACCGCTGAGACTGTGCTCTATGGGCCTGCGGGAGGAATCACTACCAGCACAGCTAAGTGCGTTTGGCGTGTCATCAATGTTGTCAAGCAGATCCTGTGGGAAGGCCGTAACGTCTGTGTCTATCACAAGCAGGAGCTAGACACTATCACCACGACCAGAAGGGCACAAACTCTTATCAAGGACTTTGTAATTCTGGACATCCGGACCCTCGGGAAGGACAAGGCCTGCGCGGAGTGGAGGATCGCCGGACTTCAGGACGTGAAGATGGAATAAAGGAAAAAACTGGAACCGCTAGCTCCTAGGAGCGGGACTACGGGGCACCGCTAAGCCTTTTATTTATTTTGTCATGCCAGCATTCCGCCCTTTTTAGCTGGCATGACCGTTTTTCAACGGTGCCCTGGTTTTATGTAGTCTTTTTGTTTCAGTTTTATGGACCTTTGATTTAATTTGAATGTTTTATTTGATTTTGTTTTGTTTTGTTTTATGTATCTTTAAGATTTTTAATGTAAACTATTAAAAGTTACATTTTAAGTGTTTTAAAATTTTAGAATTTTAACTCACTGTTTATACACTGTCCCTTTTCCCCTGTCCCTGTCTTAGATCTAGTTTTATGTTCACTTTTGAACCTTTTTAGAGAGCACTCCCCGGCCCTCACAAGCACTGGTTTTTTATAGATGGTTCTTTTTTTCCAGTCACTTTTAAAACAGCACAGGTTTTTTTCATGTTGATTTTAATCTGTGTCTGTTTTAACCATGTACAAAGCACAATTGTCTTGGTGTTTTTAAATGTGTTTTAAATGCTTTTAAAACAAAATGTATGTCTGTATGCATGAATGTCATCTTTAAAAGAAATGTAAAATGAATGAAAAAACGAATGGGTGTAAATGTAAAAAAAGGTAAAATCTCAATAAAAGAGTATTAATATCTGATACGTCCCCTATCAGGGGACCATATATTAAATTGATTTTTGGAATCGGGAGATGGAACAGGGGCTTGCTCCGTCCACTCCACGCATCGGCCCGGTATTGCAGTACCTCCGGGAACGGTGCACACCTTTCTCTAACGTTGGTCAAAGTCAGATCTGGATCTCTCCTGTGAGCATTTTGTCTACCCCTGCTGGAGGGAGAGTGCCAGTGTTGATGCAAGTTTTCCCGCCGTTTTACTTCTTTTTTTTTTTCTTTCTCTCTTTCTTTCTCTCTTTCTCTCTTTCTTTCTCTCTTTCTTTCTTGCTGTCTTTCTTTCTTTTATTCACATGTGGTGATGATGTAGACAGCAGCAGGTTGTTTCCTGGGAGCATGCAGCTAACCAGACAAGTGTGGTGGAACATGTCCCTATGCCAGGACCTTCTTAGCAAGCCAGCCAGCCAGCGAGGCACAGTTGTAGTTACCCAAGGCACCTTGCACAGCATAGCAGCTTGGCATGACTATTTGTAAGACGCACTCCGCCAGTTTATGTTTTGTTTTTGGTGTTATGTGTGTGTTTTTGCTTTGTTTTGTTTTCTCCTGCTTAAATTGCACATTTCCCCTCTGGAAGCAGCAGCCCGTTTTTTTGGGGTCTGCTTGTGCTTGAAATTTTGCACCCACCGTTGAATCCCCCTGTGCCGTCCGGGCTGGGGGGCCCCGGGCAAGGGCCAAGTCGCCATCGCTTCTCGGCCTTTTGGCTAAGATCAAGTGTAGTATCTGTTCTTATCAGTTTAATATCTGATACGTCCCCTATCAGGGGACCATATATTAAATTGATTTTTGGAATCGGGAGATGGAACAGGGGCTTGCTCCGTCCACTCCACGCATCGGCCCGGTATTGCAGTACCTCCGGGAACGGTGCACACCTTTCTCTAACGTTGGTCAAAGTCAGATCTGGATCTCTCCTGTGAGCATTTTGTCTACCCCTGCTGGAGGGAGAGTGCCAGTGTTGATGCAAGTTTTCCCGCCGTTTTACTTCTTTTTTTTTTCTTTCTCTCTTTCTTTCTTTCTCTCTTTCTTTCTCTCTTTCTCTCTTTCTTTCTCTCTTTCTTTCTTGCTGTCTTTCTTTCTTTTATTCACATGTGGTGATGATGTAGACAGCAGCAGGTTGTTTCCTGGGAGCATGCAGCTAACCAGACAAGTGTGGTGGAACATGTCCCTATGCCAGGACCTTCTTAGCAAGCCAGCCAGCCAGCGAGGCACAGTTGTAGTTACCAAAGGCACCTTGCACAGCATAGCAGCTTGGCATGACTAATTGTAAGACGCACTCCGCCAGTTTATGTTTTGTTTTTGGTGTTATGTGTGTGTTTTTGCTTTGTTTTGTTTTCTCCTGCTTAAATTGCACATTTCCCCTCTGGAAGCAGCAGCCCGTTTTTTTGGGGTCTGCTTGTGCTTGAAATTTTGCACCCACCTTTGAATCCCCCTGTGCCGTCCGGGCTGGGGGGCCCCGGGCAAGGGCCAAGTCGCCATCGCTTCTCGGCCTTTTGGCTAAGATCAAGTGTAGTATCTGTTCTTATCAGTTTAATATCTGATACGTCCCTTATCAGGGGACCATATATTAAATTGATTTTTGGAATCGGGAGATGGAACAGGGGCTTGCTCCGTCCACTCCACGCATCGGCCCGGTATTGCAGTACCTCCGGGAATGGTGCACACCTTTCTCTAACGTTGGTCAAAGTCAGATCTGGATCTCTCCTGTGAGCATTTTGTCTACCCCTGCTGGAGGGAGAGTGCCAGTGTTGATGCAAGTTTTCCCGCCGTTTTACTTCTTTTTTCTTTCTTTCTCTCTTTCTCTCTCTCTTTCTCTCTTTCTTTCTTGCTGTCTTTCTTTCTTTTATTCACATGTGGTGATGATGTAGACAGCAGCAGTTTGTTTCCTGGGAGCATGCAGCTAACCAGACAAGTGTGGTGGAACATGTCCCTATGCCAGGACCTTCTTAGCAAGCCAGCCAGCCAGCGAGGCACAGTTGTAGTTACCAAAGGCACCTTGCACAGCATAGCAGCTTGGCATGACTAATTGTAAGACGCACTCCGCCAGTTTATGTTTTGTTTTTGGTGTTATGTGTGTGTTTTTGCTTTGTTTTGTTTTATCCTGCTTAAATTGCACATTTCCCCTCTGGAAGCAGCAGCCCGTTTTTTTGGGGTCTGCTTGTGCTTGAAATTTTGCACCCACCTTTGAATCCCCCTGTGCCGTCCGGGCTGGGGGGCCCCGGGCAAGGGCCAAGTCGCCATCGCTTCTCGGCCTTTTGGCTAAGATCAAGTGTAGTACCTGTTCTTATCAGTTTAATATCTGATACGTCCCCTATCAGGGGACCATATATTAAATTGATTTTTGGAATCGGGAGATGGAACAGGGGCTTGCTCCGTCCACTCCACGCATCGGCCCGGTATTGCAGTACCTCCGGGAACGGTGCACACCTTTCTCTAACGTTGGTCAAAGTCAGATCTGGATCTCTCCTGTGAGCATTTTGTCTACCCCTGCTGGAGGGAGAGTGCCAGTGTTGATGCAAGTTTTCCCGCCGTTTTACTTCTTTTTTTTTTCTTTCTCTCTTTCTCTCTTTCTTTCTCTCTTTCTCTCTTTCTTTCTCGCTGTCTTTCTTTCTTTTATTCATATGTGGTGATGATGTAGACAGCAGCAGGTTGTTTCCTGGGAGCATGCAGCTAACCAGACAAGTGTGGTGGAACATGTCCCTATGCCAGGACCTTCTTAGCAAGCCAGCCAGCCAGCGAGGCACAGTTGTAGTTACCCAAGGCACCTTGCACAGCATAGCAGCTTGGCATGACTATTTGTAAGACGCACTCCGCCAGTTTATGTTTTGTTTTTGGTGTTATGTGTGTGTTTTTGCTTTGTTTTGTTTTCTCCTGCTTAAATTGCACATTTCCCCTCTGGAAGCAGCAGCCCGTTTTTTGGGGGTCTGCTTGTGCTTGGAATTTTGCACCCACCTTTGAATCCCCCTGTGCCGTCCGGGCTGGGGGGCCCCGGGCAAGGGCCAAGTCGCCATCGCTTCTCGGCCTTTTGGCTAAGATCAAGTGTAGTATCTGTTCTTATCAGTTTAATATCTGATACGTCCCCTATCAGGGGACCATATATTAAATTGATTTTTGGAATCGGGAGATGGAACAGGGGCTTGCTCCGTCCACTCCACGCATCGGCCCGGTATTGCAGTACCTCCGGGAACGGTGCACACCTTTCTCTAACGTTGGTCAAAGTCAGATCTGGATCTCTCCTGTGAGCATTTTGTCTACCCCTGCTGGAGGGAGAGTGCCAGTGTTGATGCAAGTTTTCCCGCCGTTTTACTTCTTTTTTTTCTTTCTCTCTTTCTTTCTATCTCTCTTTCTTTCTCTCTTTCTCTCTTTCTTTCTCTCTTTCTTTCTTGCTGTCTTTCTTTCTTTTATTCACATGTGGTGATGATGTAGACAGCAGCAGGTTGTTTCCTGGGAGCATGCAGCTAACCAGACAAGTGTGGTGGAACATGTCCCTATGCCAGGACCTTCTTAGCAAGCCAGCCAGCCAGCGAGGCACAGTTGTAGTTACCCAAGGCACCTTGCACAGCATAGCAGCTTGGCATGACTATTTGTAAGACGCACTCCGCCAGTTTATGTTTTGTTTTTGGTGTTATGTGTGTGTTTTTGCTTTGTTTTGTTTTCTCCTGCTTAAATTGCACATTTCCCCTCTGGAAGCAGCAGCCCGTTTTTTTGGGGTCTGCTTGTGCTTGAAATTTTGCACCCACCTTTGAATCCCCCTGTGCCGTCCGGGCTGGGGGGCCCCGGTCAAGGGCCAAGTCGCCATCGCTTCTCGGCCTTTTGGCTAAGATCAATTGTAGTATCTGTTCTTATCAGTTTAATATCTGATACGTCCCCTATCAGGGGACCATATATTAAATTGATTTTTGGAATCGGGAGATGGAACAGGGGCTTGCTCCGTCCACTCCACGCATCGGCCCGGTATTGCAGTACCTCCGGGAACGGTGCACACCTTTCTCTAACGTTGGTCAAAGTCAGATCTGGATCTCTCCTGTGAGCATTTTGTCTACCCCTGCTGGAGGGAGAGTGCCAGTGTTGATGCAAGTTTTCCCGCCGTTTTACTTCTTTTTTTTTCTTTCTCTCTTTCTTTCTTTCTCTCTTTCTTTCTCTCTTTCTCTCTTTCTTTCTCTCTTTCTTTCTTGCTGTCTTTCTTTCTTTTATTCACATGTGGTGATGATGTAGACAGCAGCAGGTTGTTTCCTGGGAGCATGCAGCTAACCAGACAAGTGTGGTGGAACATGTCCCTATGCCAGGACCTTCTTAGCAAGCCAGCCAGCCAGCGAGGCACAGTTGTAGTTACCCAAGGCACCTTGCACAGCATAGCAGCTTGGCATGACTATTTGTAAGACGCACTCCGCCAGTTTATGTTTTGTTTTTGGTGTTATGTGTGTGTTTTTGCTTTGTTTTGTTTTCTCCTGCTTAAATTGCACATTTCCCCTCTAGAAGCAGCAGCCCGTTTTTTGGGGGTCTGCTTGTGCTTGGAATTTTGCACCCACCTTTGAATCCCCCTGTGCCGTCCGGGCTGGGGGGCCCCGGGCAAGGGCCAAGTCGCCATCGCTTCTCGGCCTTTTGGCTAAGATCAAGTGTAGTATCTGTTCTTATCAGTTTAATATCTGATACGTCCCCTATCAGGGGACCATATATTAAATTGATTTTTGGAATCGGGAGATGGAACAGGGGCTTGCTCCGTCCACTCCACGCATCGGCCCGGTATTGCAGTACCTCCGGGAACGGTGCACACCTTTCTCTAACGTTGGTCAAAGTCAGATCTGGATCTCTCCTGTGAGCATTTTGTCTACCCCTGCTGGAGGGAGAGTGCCAGTGTTGATGCAAGTTTTCCCGCCGTTTTACTTCTTTTTTTTCTTTTTCTCTTTCTTTCTTTCTCTCTTTCTCTCTTTCTTTCTCTCTTTCTTTCTTGCTGTCTTTCTTTCTTTTATTCACATGTGGTGATGATGTAGACAGCAGCAGGTTGTTTCCTGGGAGCATGCAGCTAACCAGACAAGTGTGGTGGAACATGTCCCTATGCCAGGACCTTCTTAGCAAGCCAGCCAGCCAGCGAGGCACAGTTGTAGTTACCCAAGGCACCTTGCACAGCATAGCAGCTTGGCATGACTATTTGTAAGACGCACTCCGCCAGTTTATGTTTTGTTTTTGGTGTTATGTGTGTGTTTTTGCTTTGTTTTGTTTTCTCCTGCTTAAATTGCACATTTCCCCTCTGGAAGCAGCAGCCCGTTTTTTGGGGGTCTGCTTGTGCTTGGAATTTTGCACCCACCTTTGAATCCCCCTGTGCCGTCCGGGCTGGGGGGCCCCGGGCAAGGGCCAAGTCGCCATCGCTTCTCGGCCTTTTGGCTAAGATCAAGTGTAGTATCTGTTCTTATCAGTTTAATATCTGATACGTCCCCTATCAGGGGACCATATATTAAATTGATTTTTGGAATCGGGAGATGGAACAGGGGCTTGCTCCGTCCACTCCACGCATCGGCCCGGTATTGCAGTACCTCCGGGAACGGTGCACACCTTTCTCTAACGTTGGTCAAAGTCAGATCTGGATCTCTCCTGTGAGCATTTTGTCTACCCCTGCTGGAGGGAGAGTGCCAGTGTTGATGCAAGTTTTCCCGCCGTTTTACTTCTTTTTTTTTCTTTCTCTCTTTCTTTCTTTCTTTCTCTCTTTCTCTCTTTCTTTCTCTCTTTCTTTCTTGCTGTCTTTCTTTCTTTTATTCACATGTGGTGATGATGTAGACAGCAGCAGGTTGTTTCCTGGGAGCATGCAGCTAACCAGACAAGTGTGGTGGAACATGTCCCTATGCCAGGACCTTCTTAGCAAGCCAGCCAGCCAGCGAGGCACAGTTGTAGTTACCCAAGGCACCTTGCACAGCATAGCAGCTTGGCATGACTATTTGTAAGACGCACTCCGCCAGTTTATGTTTTGTTTTTGGTGTTATGTGTGTGTTTTTGCTTTGTTTTGTTTTCTCCTGCTTAAATTGCACATTTCCCCTCTGGAAGCAGCAGCCCGTTTTTTGGGGGTCTGCTTGTGCTTGGAATTTTGCACCCACCTTTGAATCCCCCTGTGCCGTCCGGGCTGGGGGGCCCCGGGCAAGGGCCAAGTCGCCATCGCTTCTCGGCCTTTTGGCTAAGATCAAGTGTAGTATCTGTTCTTATCAGTTTAATATCTGATACGTCCCCTATCAGGGGACCATATATTAAATTGATTTTTGGAATCGGGAGATGGAACAGGGGCTTGCTCCTTCCACTCCACGCATCGGCCCGGTATTGCAGTACCTCCGGGAACGGTGCACACCTTTCTCTAACGTTGGTCAAAGTCAGATCTGGATCTCTCCTGTGAGCATTTTGTCTACCCCTGCTGGAGGGAGAGTGCCAGTGTTGATGCAAGTTTTCCCGCCGTTTTACTTCTTTTTTTTTCTTTCTCTCTTTCTTTCTTTCTCTCTTTCTTTCTCTCTTTCTCTCTTTCTTTCTCTCTTTCTTTCTTGCTGTCTTTCTTTCTTTTATTCACATGTGGTGATGATGTAGACAGCAGCAGTTTGTTTCCTGGGAGCATGCAGCTAACCAGACAAGTGTGGTGGAACATGTCCCTATGCCAGGACCTTCTTAGCAAGCCAGCCAGCCAGCGAGGCACAGTTGTAGTTACCCAAGGCACCTTGCACAGCATAGCAGCTTGGCATGACTATTTGTAAGACGCACTCCGCCAGTTTATGTTTTGTTTTTGGTGTTATGTGTGTGTTTTTGCTTTGTTTTGTTTTCTCCTGCTTAAATTGCACATTTCCCCTCTGGAAGCAGCAGCCCGTTTTTTGGGGGTCTGCTTGTGCTTGGAATTTTGCACCCACCTTTGAATCCCCCTGTGCCGTCCGGGCTGGGGGGCCCCGGGCAAGGGCCAAGTCGCCATCGCTTTTCGGCCTTTTGGCTAAGATCAAGTGTAGTATCTGTTCTTATCAGTTTAATATCTGATACGTCCCCTATCAGGGGACCATATATTAAATTGATTTTTGGAATCGGGAGATGGAACAGGGGCTTGCTCCGTCCACTCCACGCATCGGCCCGGTATTGCAGTACCTCCGGGAACGGTGCACACCTTTCTCTAACGTTGGTCAAAGTCAGATCTGGATCTCTCCTGTGAGCATTTTGTCTACCCCTGCTGGAGGGAGAGTGCCAGTGTTGATGCAAGTTTTCCCGCCGTTTTACTTCTTTTTTTTTTCTTTCTTTCTTTCTTTCTCTCTTTCTTTCTTTCTCTCTTTCTTTCTCTTTCTTTCTTGCTTTCTTTCTTTCTTTTATTCACATGTGGTGATGATGTAGACAGCAGCAGTTTGTTTCCTGGGAGCATGCAGCTAACCAGACAAGTGTGGTGGAACATGTCCCTATGCCAAGACCTTCTTAGCAAGCCAGCCAGCCAGCGAGGCACAGTTTTAGTTACCAAGGCACCTTGCACAGCATAGCAGCTTGGCATGACTATTTGTAAGACGCACTCCGCCAGTTTATGTTTTGTTTTTGGTGTTATGTGTGTGTTTTTGCTTTGTTTTGTTTTCTCCTGCTTAAATTGCACATTTCCCCTCTGGAAGCAGCAGCCCGTTTTTTTGGGGTCTGCTTGTGGTTGAAATTTTGCACCCACCTTTGAATCCCCCTGTGCCGTCCGGGCTGGGGGGCCCCGGGCAAGGGCCAAGTCGCCATCGCTTCTCGGCCTTTTGGCTAAGATCAAGTGTGTGGCTTGACCGCAGCTTGATTTGGAAGCGATAGGTAAGGTAAGGTAAGGTACGGTAACGGTAAACGGTAAACGGTAACGGTAAACGGTGGCAATATTGGTTGCTGGTAGCTGAGGTGGTGGACGAAGGAGGGAAGACCAGGAGCCAGTTTTGCTTAGCAGGTAAGGGGGACCCTTTGAGGGCACCTTATCTGCTTTCTAGTTAAGTATTTTCTTTTGCCTTTTTGGGTGTTTTTTTCAATATTTCTATTGCTTCTTAAATTATTGGAATGGCGGGTCCAAGGGTTGGGGGACGCCGTTTAAATTGTGTTAGGTTCTCTATAAATGAGTCGAAGCAGGGGGAGGAGAAGTTGTTTTTGAATAGGCTTGAGTTTTCCAGAGGGGTTGTACAGAAGGTGTTGGGGTTTAGGCCTATTGATTTAAACTGTATTATTACGACAGGGAAAGGAGGCCAATGGGATGTAAGTTTTATGTCTGAAGCGGGTATGATGGAGTGTGTGAGCAGGTTTCATAACCTAAGGGGACATGATCTGATTAAGAAGTTGAGTTTGGAGAAACTGACAAATAATGCACGAAGGGTTGTGATTGTGAGAATGGGCTCAGAGATGGTGAAGGGACAGGACGTGTGCACTTGGTTGAGGAGGTATTGCCATGTGAAGGGGGAGGCTATAAAAGTGAGGGATGATGATGGGGTGTGGACTGGGGCATGGAGGGTGGTGTGTGAGCTGTGGAGAGGCTTAGGGACATATGATGGGTTTCTGCACATACCTTCTGACATTGCACTTGGTGCTGACAGGGGGTATGTGCATTATTTCGGCCAGCCTAAGGTGTGTCGGAAGTGTGGAGGTGTGGGGCACTTAGCGGTGGTGTGTAAGAGAGTGGTGTGTAATGTGTGTAAAGAGGAGGGGCACATGGCTAGGGAATGTGAAGTTCAGAGGAAGTGTAATCTGTGTGGGAGTGAGACACACTTTTTCATGAATTGTCCTAGATCCTTTGCCAATAGGGCTAAGAGGTATGAGGAGGGAGAAGAGAGTGAGGAGGAGAAGGAGGAGGAGGAGGGTGAGGGGAGGCAGAAAGGGGGAAGTGAGCAGCAGGAGAAGGGGGGTGAGAGGGAGGAGAATAGAGGGGAGGTGAGGGAGGAGGGGAGGGAGGGGGAGGCACAGGGGGAGGGGGGAAGTGATCAGCAGGGATCTGTTCTGGAGGAAGATTTGATGGTGTCCCCATCAGAGGAGGAGAGCGAGGACCCAGGGGAGGGGTCCAGTGGAAGGAGCAGGGAGGAGGTGTATAGGGGGAGTGGGGTGGTAAGCTCTGTGGAGGATGATGGAGGGGGCGGTATTCCGTGTGCAAAGCGGGAGCGGGATGAGGCTAGTGTTGAGGGAACAGGACGGGAGGAGGAGGAGGATGGTAACTCAGAGGATATGGATCAAGAGTGGACTCCAGGGAAAAGGAAGTTACATAGTGAGGAGGGGGATGGGTTTGTGAGGGTGGAGGGGAGGAAGAAGGGGAAGAAGAAAAAGAAGCAGGGAAGTGGGGGAGTAGGACAGGAGTTTTTTTCATCCCCCAGTTCAGTCGTTTCCTCTAGGGGTGACTATAGAGGGGATGGTGGTGCGGAGAAGAATGGGGGAGAGCCGTTCCTGGATCTGGAGGGGGTCGTAGTGTTTTCCTCGGGTGAGGTAAGTATGAGGGAGGAATTTGTGGTAACTGGCCAGGAGGGGGAGGGGGAGGAGCCCCTTTTAAAAATATCCTGATGCAGGATTCTGTATGTGTATGGCTGTTAGCTTGTTTTGCAATGGCTCTGAGTGTGGTTACTATAAATGTTAGGAGTATTAAAAGTAGTGATAGGTGTACGTTGGTGTTGTCATATTTGAGTGGGATACAGTGTGATATTTTGTGTTTGCAAGAGTGTGGTATCCCTGGGTTGGAGGACTATAGTACTTATGAGGGGAGGTGGGGTTATGGGCCATCTGTGTGGTCCGGATCAAATGAAAATAAATCAGATGGGGTAGCAATTTTGATTAAAAATAAGGGGGTTATGATTAAAGATCATAGAGTGATTGAAAAAGGTAGGGTGCTGGAGGTGGAGGCGGAATTTTTTGGGAAAAGTTTTAGCTTAATTAATGTGTATGCTCCGCCAGAGGTGGAGGGGAGGGCTAGTTTATTTGAAGATTTAAGGGTTAAATTAGTGAGGAGCAGGCCGGTTATTGTAGCAGGGGATTTTAATTGTGGGTTAACAATGGAGGATAGGCGAGAGAGAAAGAAGGGGTTCACGCTGGATAAATCTAGTAAAATGCTAAAAGAAATAGTGGAGGACTTTCGACTAGTGGACTGTTTTAAAGTGAACAATGTGGGGGAAAGAGGTTTCACTTGGGTGAAAGGGGATGGGACCCAGGCGTCCAGGATTGATTTTGTGTTTGTCTCACAGAGGGTGGAGTGCGAGGAGTGTGTGCTGGTGCCAATGTTTTTCTCTGACCACTGTGCGCTGAAAGCTGCTTTTGACCTTACAGGTTGTGTGGATGTAGGGAGGGGTGTGTGGAAGTTAAATTGCGAGTTGTTGGAGGATGATTGGGTGTGTGAGGTATTTAGAGAGCGGTATGGCCAGTGGCTGTCCTTAAAGGACCTTTGTGGGTCCCAGGCAGAGTGGTGGGATCTGGTGAAGGAGAAAACAAAACATTTCTTTATTTGGGCGGGGAGGAGGAAGGCAGAGAGGGAGAGAAGGCAGGAGAAGGTTTTGTTCAAGGAGCTGGAGAGTTTAACTAAATTGTACAATGCAGGGCTGGACTTTAGTGAAGAGATCAGGGAAGTGAAAAAGAGACTGAAGGGGGTGGTAGAGAGGAGGGTGAAGGGGCTCTTATTTAAAAGCAGAGAGAAGCATTTAGAGGAAAATGAAAAGTGTAGTCGGTATTTTTTTAAAAAGGTGCTGGATGGGAGGAAATTTATAGACTCTATGAAAGGGAGGGATGGGGCTTTAGTTAAGACTACAGAGGGGCTGTTGAGGGTGGTGGAGGAGTTTTATGGGGGCCTTTATGTAAGGAAAGAAATTGAAATGGGGGCTATGGAGGAGGTGTTAGGACATTTGGAGCGGGAGGTGGGGGATGGAGGGCAGTTGGACAAAGAGTTTACGAGGGAAGAGTTAGATGAGGTGGTCAGGGGGGTGAGGCTGGGCAAGACACCGGGGGGGGATGGACTCCCTGTGGAGTTCTATTTAAAGTTTTGGGAGTTAGTGGCACCAGATCTGTTGGCCTTGTTTCGGGAGTGTGGGGAGGAGGGAGGGGAGTTTCCACCTTCATTTAGAGAGGGCATTATTACATTGATTTTTAAAAAGGGGGATAAGGCTGAGCTGAAAAATTGGCGGCCAATTACATTGTTGAACCAGGATTTTAAATTGTTCAGTAAATTGTTGGCTCAACGTATGAGGGATGTGCTGGGGGATGTTATCCACCCGGATCAAACTTGTGCCGTTCCAGGTAGGAAGATCACGGACAGCCTGGTATTGATGAGAGATGTCATCTGTTATGCGAGAGACAGGGGAATTCGATTATGTGTACTAAATTTAGATCTTGAAAAGGCGTATGATCGGGTCTCGCATCAGTTCATGTTTGGTGTTCTGCGAAAAATGGGGTTTGCAAAGAGGTTTTTAGACTGGGTGGGCCTGTTATATAAGGGTGTGTATAGCAGGGTATTGGTAAATGGGTGTCTGTCAAATCCAGTTAGTGTGGGATGTGGCGTCCGTCAGGGCTGTCCGTTATCTCCGCTCCTGTTTATCTGTTGTATGGAGCCGCTGGCACAAGCTTTGAGAAGGGACCCAGTGTATAAAGGGTTAACTATTCCTGGGAGTGGGGGGCAGGAGGTTAAATGTGTCTTGTATATGGATGATGTCAATGTCCTCTGTCGGGATGAGTTGTCCATTCAGAGGACTTTGGAGAAAGCTGATGTTTTTTGTCGTGCGTCTGGGTCTAAACTGAACCAGGAGAAATCGGAGGCAATGTTCTACGGGAAATGGGACGGGAGGGGTAGTATAAAATTAAAAGTTAAGGAAGACTGCATTAAGATTCTGGGGGTGAAATTTGATGTTAATGGATCAGGGGGTAAGAACTGGGAGGAGGTGGGAAGTAGGGTCAATAAAAAGCTAGGGTTTTGGAGGCTGAGGAGGCTTACGATGGAGGGGAGGGTGATGGTGGTAAAGGGGGTAATATTGCCACTGTTGTTGTATGTGGCGGTCGTGTTCCCACCATCTAGGAATGTGGTAACGCTGCTAAACAGAGCTGTGTTTCGTTTTTTTTGGCAGGGGAAATGGGAGAGAGTGAGGAGGAGTGTGGT
This sequence comes from Acipenser ruthenus, assembly GCF_902713425.1. Lineage (NCBI taxonomy): Eukaryota > Metazoa > Chordata > Actinopteri > Acipenseriformes > Acipenseridae > Acipenser > Acipenser ruthenus. The sequence goes on from NW_026708731.1 coordinate 26,000, forward strand.
GGGGAAGGATAAATTAAAGGGGGGGAAAGGGTTGCCAGATGTCCAGACGTTTTTAATGTCAAAGTTTTGTGCATTGCATTTTGCTATGTGTCTGAATGGTGTGTCAAAAGGGGCCTGCTTTGTGAGATTCTATATTAGTTCCTATTTGAGGAAGTTAAAGTTGATGTCCGTGCCTTTGTCTGTGCCAACAGCCTTTGATCTGCCCTATCATTATGCGTTATTTAAAAGATTTGTGATGTCCAAGGGGCTGGAAGGATGTAAGGCTGAAATTGTGGCTAATGGTAAATCTCTGTTTAACTTTCTGCAGGGTAATGGGGATATGTGTCCGGTTCATGGCCTTGTGTTAGACGAGACGCCAGAAGTGTGGCAGAATGCGAGCCATCCTGCCCTGATGAACGAGCATCGAGATCTGTCTTGGTTGGTAGCCCACGATGTATTGCCAGTTCGAGCGGTGATGCATGCATGTAATCTGGGGAGGTCACCCAGATGCCCGAGAGAGAAGTGTGGAGAGGAAGAAACGGTCGGTCACGTTCTCTGGGGATGTCTGGAGGCGAGGAAGGTGTGGAGTGAGGCAGGCTCCGTCCTGGATTTGTTCCGGGGACAGCTGCCCATACATAGGCAGCGTGTGCTGTATGGGAGCCCGAAGAAAGACCAAGAGAAACTGAGCAAAGTGCAGTGGGGCATGCTGTGGGTCCTAATACGCTGTCTGTGTGATGCAATTTGGAAGGCAAGGAACTGTTTTGTGGTGAAGGGCGTGAGCCTGCCTGCCCAGGCTGTTCTTGAAATGGGACTAAGTCAGATGGAGAGCTATGTCCTAAAGGACGCTTTGCGACTTGGCCGACAAGAGGCGAAGAGAAGATGGAGGCTTGAGGAATGGAGACGTGGAGATCTGTGGGCTACTGGCGTGGGATGAGATCTTGCTGCTTGTTTATTAGAAGTAGGATAGGCATATTGTTAGGGGCACATGTTATCCTGTAGAAAGGTTTCAAAAATGGAATTGTATGCGTGATTATGTTTTGTATTTGTTGCATATATGGGAGAGATGTAATGTGATATGTAATGTGTTTTTTTATAAGTGGATTGTAATGTGTTGGTTCTGTTCATGAGTTTGTTGTATATAAGTGGTTATAGTTATTTTTGTATTGTGATGTTTAAGTGTGTTTTGTGAGTTGTGTTTGTATGTGTATTTTTTTTCCATTAATAAAAAAAAAAAAAAAAAAAAAAAATCTGTTCTTATCAGTTTAATATCTGATACGTCCCCTATCAGGGGACCCAGCAGCGGCCCCCCCCTGAGTAGGGCCCTCTCAGCGCCAGCACTCCCCCTCGGCTCTCGTTATGACGCCATAAGGATTGAGTCCGTGGGGGAGGAAAGCGAAAGCGACAGTGAAAGTGAGAGTGAGAAGGAGGGGAAGGGAGTGAAGAACCAGCAGAGGGTGGGGAAAAGAAAGGGTAGAGACGAGGGGGGGAAAAGAAAGAAGATCAGGATCAAAGACAGCAAGTTGCAGGTGGCCCCCATAGATCCAAAACCAGCTAATGTCCACACAAAGTCCCCAGTCTTGCCCTCGCAGGCAGAGACGGAGGCGAGTGGGACGGCTACACTGCCGCCTAGTGGGCAGGTAGCAGCCAGCCAGGGCATCCCCAGCCAGCCTTCCCAGTCGTTGGCACAAACCCTAGCACACCTCGCAGAAGAGGTGTTCACTAATGCACCGAGGGAGAGGTCGGGGTCAACACCTTCCCTGACCAGCAGTACCTCGGTAGCAATGACCCTCTTCAAGCGAAGGGCCTCCCTTCAAAGCACCCCCTCCCTTGTATGGGCAAAACCAGGGGCCCCCTAGAGGTCCTCCTAGATACAGCACTGGAGGACATGGGAATACCCCTGGACGCGGTAAGCCAGAAGTCTGCTAACAGCTCCAACTCAACAGACGGTAACAGCCAAAGAATGCTGTCTGTCATAACCCCCCCCAGGACAAAGCTGACCCACACGTTCCGAGGGGCCCTGAGCAAGTTCCACCAGACTTACCTTGTGGGGAGTTGAATAGCCCCAACAACTCCACGTACTGTGCATATAAAGACGGTGCCTTCTTGGACGAGGCAGCAGTGAGTACCTTCTCAGGGGTGATGGGAGTTGCAAATAAGCCCAAGCCCCCTCGAAGCAAGCGTAGAGCTAAGAGTAGGAAGAGTGTCCCGACCTCCCAATCATAGTCGCTATGGGGTGGACGCAGCGACTCCTTTTCTTGTTAGCTACCCTGATGGCCCTGATATGTGTGTCTGTTAATGTCAGGAGCATCAGGGAGACACAAAAAAGATTTGATGTACTAAACTATCTAGCTAACTTGAAAGCAGATCTCATCTTTCTGCAGGAGTGTGGTATTTCGTCGAGCCCTGATTATAGGGACCTGAAGGAGAGTTGGACCCTGGGGGACTCCTTCTGGTCGGGCTCCAACATAGCCAGAGCTGACGGAGTAGGTATCCTGTTTAAAAACCCATTTATTACCTCCCGCAGCAGCAGGGAGGTAGAACCTGGTAGAATTCTGAGCGTGGATGTGACATACAACAACACTCCCCTCAGACTGGTCAATGTCTACGCACCCACTAACCAAAACGAAAGAGTTCAATTTTTTCCACAGCTGCGTCCACTCCTGCTGGGGAACGTACCCGTCATCGTGTCAGGTGACTTCAATTGTGCTCTGAGGGACGTAGACCGGAGCAGGCCACGCAACGACCGCTCTAGTAGAGTTTTGTCCTCCGTAATATCTGATTTCTCCCTGTGTGATGCAGGTAAGGACCTGGTGCCTCCCTTTACCTGGGTGAGCTCATCTGGGACCTCCTTCTCCCGTATAGATCTCGTCCTGCATACCAGCTCCCTTACGAAGACGGCAGTAGACACCCAGGCCGTCTTCTTCTCTGACCATAGGCTCCTGCAGGTAACATTGCAGGTCCCTCAGACCTCCCAGATGGGGTCAGGGGTTTGGAAATTAAACACCTCCTTACTCGATGACCCCTCCATAGCTGCAGCCTATAAGAGCAGGCTTGTTGAGTGGACCACTTTGCGTGACCTATTCAACTCCCCTATAGAGTGGTGGGAGATGGTCAAAATCAGAACTAAGGGTTATTTCATAGCAGCAGGCAAGAGGAAAGCAAAAGAAAGGAGGGCCAAATATAAACACCTGAATGCTGCCCTCCAGCGTCTGAGCCTGCTTCAGCTTCGGGGGTTCCCTGTAAGCGACGAGATAGCCCAGACCAAGCTAGATCTTTCAGTGCTTTGTAGGGAGGAACAACGAAAGGTCATGCACAATGCAAAAGTGCAAAAAATGGAGGAAGACGAAAAGTGTACTCGCTTCTTCTTCCAGAAAACGAGGGAGAAGCGGCACTTGATGTCCTCCATGCTCGACAGCAGGGGGAGGATAGTAGAGGATAGTGAGGGAGTGAAAAAAGTGGTAGAGAACTTCTATAGGGACCTGTATAACATCAAAGCTACAGATGACACCCTGATAGAGTGGTTCCTGAGCCAGTTGGAGCCTGACTCAGTGCGGGACGACGAGGAGGAGGAGAAGGACCCAGAACTCACGCTGGAGGAGCTCACCCAGGCGGTTAAGACCATGAACACCGGTAAGACGCCAGGTCCAGATGGCATCCCGGGTGAGTATTACCATCTTTTTTGGGACACGCTAAAAGTCCATTTAGCGGAGGTCTACAGAGCGGTCTACAGGGAGAAGCGGTTGGGCCCTTCTATGCGGGAGAGTGTAATTACTCTCCTTCATAAGAAAGGGGAAGTTAAAGATCTACGGAATTGGCGCCCAATCAGCCTCCTTTGCGTGGATTACAAGATACTAGCCAAAGCTCTGATGCTCCGGCTACAAGTACACCTCCCTTTGGTCATTGGCCCCGACCAGGCTTGTGGCGTCCCAGGGAGGTCCATCACGGATATTTTAATGTTAACAAGGGACATTCTGGCTTATTCTAGAGAACGGAACCATCCCCTCTGCCTGTTCAACCTTGACCAGGAGAAGGCGTTCGATAGGGTAAGCCATGAATATATGTACAAAGTGATGGACCAGATGAAATTCGCTCCTGGACTTAGGGAGTGGGTTAAAACCATATATACAAACATTAGTACCCGAGTCTTGGTGAACAGGCACCTGACTGGTAAAATATCTATCCAGTCAGGGGTCAGACAGGGTTGCCCACTATCCCCACTGCTATATGTCGTGTGCATTGAACCCCTCCTGCAGGCAATTCGTAGGGATACCAATATAACTGGTTTCCAGCTGCCTGGATCCAACGGGGTCCAGGTCAAAACAACAGCATATATGGACGATGTGTCACTCATTTGCACCAACACATCGTCGGTACCTCGGATTAGTAATATCCTTGAGAAGTACTGCACGGCGACCGGGGCAGTGATTAATAAGTCCAAGAGCGAAGTCTACGTGTCTAAAAATTGGCAGGTAGATAGGGAACTGTCGGACATGTACCCTGTCAAAAAGGACAAAATCAAGATTCTGGGCCTCATTTTCGAGAACAATAGCTCGGGGGCCCAGAGCTGGACGGCGGCCATTAACCAGGTCCGTAAAAAGATTGGCGGATGGAGCACAAGATCCTTAACAATGACGGGTAGAGTATTAATAACCAAGTCTATACTGTTCCCCATCCTCTCTTATGTAGGAAAAATCTTTCCCCCAGACAGGACCACCAAAAAAGTGGTGGACCGCATTATCCACCGCTTTATCTGGGGCAGCAAGATGGAGAGGGTAAAGCGAGCCACCCTGAGTAAAGCCGACAAGAAGGGAGGTAAGGGGGTCCCGGACGTTGTGCAGCTCACCCGAGTGCAGGGGCTCACGCAAACTATCAAGAACATCCAGGCCCTGGACAGGAAGGTATGTTACATGAATCGTTTCTATTTTGCCACCTGTCTCAGGGCCTTGGGCCTCTGCACTATTGATAACACCGTGCCGTACTCCTGGGACCCCCCATTGTATTATAGAACCTTAAGGGACACTATATATAAATTGGGCTTAGATAAAGCAAAATTGGCCTCCTGGGAATACAAGGCTGTAACTAAATATCTTGCCGGTTCCCAGGAAATTGAAAAAGTAGCTACTTTCTCCCTCACCCAAAGCCAAAAAATCTGGGAGAATGTGTCTCACAGCTGCCTCAGTAATGTCCAGAAGGATATAGCATGGAACACCGTCCACAGTGCACTCCCCACTCGAGCGTTCATGTTCAGGAGGGGACTAGCCCAAGTAGAAACATGCCCCTATGCAAAGTGCCGCAAGAGAGAAACACCAGCCCATATCTTCTGGGAGTGTGATGTGGCTGGCAGTGTCTGGCTCTCTGTCTCTGTCTTCCTAAACAGGTTTGCTGACACGGCCAAGATGACCGCTGAGACTGTGCTCTATGGGCCTGCGGGAGGAATCACTACCAGCACAGCTAAGTGCGTTTGGCGTGTCATCAATGTTGTCAAGCAGATCCTGTGGGAAGGCCGTAACGTCTGTGTCTATCACAAGCAGGAGCTAGACACTATCACCACGACCAGAAGGGCACAAACTCTTATCAAGGACTTTGTAATTCTGGACATCCGGACCCTCGGGAAGAACAAGGCCTGCGCGGAGTGGAGGATCGCCGGACTTCAGGACGTGAAGATGGAATAAAGGAAAAAACTGGAACCGCTAGCTCCTAGGAGCGGGACTACGGGGCAACGCTAAGCCTTTTATTTATTTTGTCATGCCAGCATTCCGCCCTTTTTAGCTGGCATGACCGTTTTTCAACGGTGCCCTGGTTTTATGTAGTCTTTTTGTTTCAGTTTTATGGACCTTTGATTTAATTTAAATGTTTTATTTGATTTTGTTTTGTTTTGTTTTATGTATCTTTAAGATTTTTTATGTAAACTATTAAAAGTTACATTTTAAGTGTTTTAAAATTTTAGAATTTTAACTCACTGTTTATACACTGTCCCTTTTCCCCTGTCCCTGTTTTAAATCTAGGTTTATGTTCACTTTTTTAGAGAGCACTCCCCGGCCCTCACAAGCACTGGTTTTTTATAGATGGTTCTTTTTTTCCAGTCACTTTTAAAACAGCACAGGTTTTTTTCATGTTGATTTTAATCTGTGTCTGTTTTAACCATGTACAAAGCACAATTGTCTTGGTGTTTTTAAATGTATTTTAAATGCTTTTAAAACAAAATGTATGTCTGTATGCATGAATGTCATCTTTAAAAGAAATGTAAAATGAATGAAAAAACGAATGGGTGTAAATGTAAAAAATGTAAAATCTCAATAAAAGAGTATCAGGGGACCATATATTAAATTGATTTTTGGAATCGGGAGATGGAACAGGGGCTTGCTCCGTCCACTCCACGCATCGGCCCGGTATTGCAGTACCTCCGGGAACGGTGCACACCTTTCTCTAACGTTGGCCAAAGTCAGATCTGGATCTCTCCTGTGAGCATTTTGTCTACCCCTGCTGGAGGGAGAGTGCCAGTGTTGATGCAAGTTTTCCCGCCGTTTTACTTTTTTTTTTTTCTTTCTCTCTTTCTTTCTCTCTTTCTCTCTTTCTTTCTCTCTTTCTTTCTTGCTGTCTTTCTTTCTTTTATTCACATGTGGTGATGATGTAGACAGCAGCAGGTTGTTTCCTGGGAGCATGCAGCTAACCAGACAAGTGTGGTGGAACATGTCCCTATGCCAGGACCTTCTTAGCAAGCCAGCCAGCCAGCGAGGCACAGTTGTAGTTACCCAAGGCACCTTGCACAGCATAGCAGCTTGGCATGACTGTTTGTAAGACGCACTCCGCCAGTTTATGTTTTGTTTTTGGTGTTATGTGTGTGTTTTGCTTTGTTTTGTTTTCTCCTGCTTAAATTGCACATTTCCCCTCTGGAAGCAGCAGCCCGTTCTTTGGGGGTCTGCTTGTGCTTGGAATTTTGCACCCACCTTTGAATCCCCCTGTGCCGTCCGGGCTGGGGGGCCCCGGGCAAGGGCCAAGTCGCCATCGCTTCTCGGCCTTTTGGCTAAGATCAAGTGTAGTATCTGTTCTTATCAGTTTAATATCTGATATGTCCCCTATCAGGGGACCATATATTAAATTGATTTTTGGAATCGGGAGATGGAACAGGGGCTTGCTCCGTCCACTCCACGCATCGGCCCGGTATTGCAGTACCTCCGGGAACGGTGCACACCTTTCTCTAACGTTGGTCAAAGTCAGATCTGGATCTCTCCTGTGAGCATTTTGTCTACCCCTGCTGGAGGGAGAGTGCCAGTGTTGATGCAAGTTTTCCCGCCGTTTTACTTCTTTTTTTTTTCTTACTCTCTTTCTTTCTTTCTCTCTTTCTTTCTCTCTTTCTCTCTTTCTTTCTCTCTTTCTTGCTGTCTTTCTTTCTTTTATTCACATGTGGTGATGATGTAGACAGCAGCAGGTTGTTTCCTGGGAGCATGCAGCTAACCAGACAAGTGTGGTGGAACATGTCCCTATGCCAGGACCTTCTTAGCAAGCCAGCCAGCCAGCGAGGCACAGTTGTAGTTACCCAAGGCACCTTGCACAGCATAGCAGCTTGGCATGACTATTTGTAAGACGCACTCCGCCAGTTTATGTTTTGTTTTTGGTGTTATGTGTGTGTTTTTGCTTTGTTTTGTTTTCTCCTGCTTAAATTGCACATTTCCCCTCTGGAAGCAGCAGCCCGTTTTTTGGGGGTCTGCTTTTGCTTGGAATTTTGCACCCACCTTTGAATCCCCCTGTGCCGTCCGGGCTGGGGGGCCCCGGGCAAGGGCCAAGTCGCCATCGCTTCTCGGCCTTTTGGCTAAGATCAAGTGTAGTATCTGTTCTTATCAGTTTAATATCTGACACTCTGGCTTCTCTTCAGTTCGAATAAATCTTTCTAAGACTAAGGCTTAGAGGGTAGTGGCATTGCCCGCTCCCTCCGAGGGTCTGTGAGAGGTTTGTTCGGGTGAGGAGGAACAGAATTTTTTTTTATTTTTGACTGGCTTTCTTCAGCTCGGCAACTTTTTGGAAGACTAATGCTCAGTCTGGTTTTGGCTTGCCCAATCCAGGCCGAGGGTCTTTCAAGATTTTGTTGACTGTTGAGAGCAGTTTTTTCTTTTTCAGGCGGTTCCAGTTTTTTTCTTTTTCAGGCGGTTCCGGCTTTTCCAGACGTTCCTGGAGTTAGAGAGAAGGAGGACCTACCATCCAGACGACCTTTGAGGACCCTTTGATGACCTAGACGACCTCATCCCCAGCCTTTGATTGTAATCGAGATCCAGACCGAGAGAGCAGCAGGCGCCCAGCAGAGGGCGCCATCTGGGAGGAGCAGAGGGCGGCCCCGGACCCCGAGGAGGCGTCACAGCCACGATTCTTCCTACGTGGTCTCGGTGCCAAGCAGCGCCCCCTACTCCGCCAGGGAAGGACACCGTTCACCTGGGGAGGGGGTCCCTCTTGCGAGGCGACCATCTCCTCAGGGACTAAAGTAATAGTTCCTTCAACTGCCCAGATTTGCTGCTTACGTTGTCTCTTTTTCGTAGAGAGAGACAACCCGGACGTCCAGAGGCTTCTCCCACCCCAATCGGAGGAGCCAGCTGAAGGATGGCGTTCCGGCCAACCCAGGAGACCAGGAGGCACAATGCGGTGCGCTTCACAAGGACCCAGCAAGAGGAAACGGAACCAGGACTGACGAGACTGGAGTTCAGCCGGACCATTCTTCAGAGGGGTATGGGTTTTTCCCCTTCTGACTTGAATTGTTTGGTGAAATTGCCAGGGCTTAAGGAAGTGTTTGAGGTCAGTTTTAGGAACCCCCAAAAGTTACAAGAAATGTGGTCCTTTTGGGGGGAGAATAAATATCTCGCTCCATACAAAGAATTTTGTGTGGATGCACTGACAGACAGAGAAATGAAAGTTGTTACTGTCCAATTTTTCAATGAGGCTGTTAGCGACTATGATATTACAACATGGCTTAACCGCTATGGGAGGGTGTCATCAGAAGGGAGGAAAATTACAGACGAAGATGGGGTTTGGACAGGAGCCAGAAAGTGGCTGGTACGCCTTAATGTTGATCCATCGGGCATTGGAGGCGTCCGCCACATTCCAAACTCCATAGTGTTAGGGCCCAACAGAGGGCTGGTATTCTATAATGGGATGCCAAAACTCTGCAGGAAATGTGGGGAATTAGGACACCTGGCGGCCGCGTGTACTGTAGTCAAGTGCAGGAACTGCGGCGCCCCCCACGAGACCAGCCACTGCAGAGAAGAGAGGCAGTGCAATTTGTGTGGAAAGAAGGGGCACCTGTTTAAGGACTGCCCCTCTTCCTATGCCAACATGGCCAGAGCCAGCAAGGCAAATACGAACAAGCCTAGGCCTGAGCAGGAAGAGGGAGCAAGTAACAAAGATCAGTCCACATCACCACCAACAGTATCCAAGACCCAGACTCCAGCACCACCATCATCACCAGCACCCCCCTCACCCCCCCGCTTTACGAGTCCCGTTTTACGAGGACCCCTTCCCCCAGCCCAGAGAGAGAGTACAACAGCCACTCCACTAGCTCCTCCAGTAGCTCCTCTGATGCAGAACACGAGGCAGGGAGGGAGCCCGGATCCAGCAGCGGCCCCCCCCTGAGTAGGGCCCTCTCAGCGCCAGCACTCCCCCTCGGCTCTCGTTATGACGCCATAAGGATTGAGTCCGTGGGGGAGGAAAGCGAAAGCGACAGTGAAAGTGAGAGTGAGAAGGAGGGGAAGGGAGTGAAGAACCAGCAGAGGGTGGGGAAAAGAAAGGGTAGAGACGAGGGGGGGAAAAGAAAGAAGATCAGGATCAAAGACAGCAAGTTGCAGGTGGCCCCCATAGATCCAAAACCAGCTAATGTCCACACAAAGTCCCCAGTCTTGCCCTCGCAGGCAGAGACGGAGGCGAGTGGGACGGCTACACTGCCGCCTAGTGGGCAGGTAGCAGCCAGCCAGGGCATCCCCAGCCAGCCTTCCCAGTCGTTGGCACAAACCCTAGCACACCTCGCAGAAGAGGTGTTCACTAATGCACCGAGGGAGAGGTCGGGGTCAACACCTTCCCTGACCAGCAGTACCTCGGTAGCAATGACCCTCTTCAAGCGAAGGGCCTCCCTTCAAAGCATCCTTGACCCCCTCCCTTGTATGGGCAAAACCAGGGGCCCCCTAGAGGTCCTCCTAGATACAGCACTGGAGGACATGGGAATACCCCTGGACGCGGTAAGCCAGAAGTCTGCTAACAGCTCCAATTCAACAGACGGTAACAGCCAAAGAATGCTGTCTGTCATAACCCCCCCCAGGACAAAGCTGACCCACACGTTCCGAGGGGCCCTGAGCAAGTTCCACCAGACTTACCTTGTGGGGAGTTGAATAGCCCCAACAACTCCACGTACTGTGCATATAAAGACGGTGCCTTCTTGGACGAGGCAGCAGTGAGTACCTTCTCAGGGGTGATGGGAGTTGCAAATAAGCCCAAGCCCCCTCGAAGCAAGCGTAGAGCTAAGAGTAGGAAGAGTGTCCCGACCTCCCAATCATAGTCGCTATGGGGTGGACGCAGCGACTCCTTTTCTTGTTAGCTACCCTGATGGCCCTGATATGTGTGTCTGTTAATGTCAGGAGCATCAGGGAGACACAAAAAAGATTTGATGTACTAAACTATCTAGCTAACTTGAAAGCAGATCTCATCTTTCTGCAGGAGTGTGGTATTTCGTCGAGCCCTGATTATAGGAACCTGAAGGAGAGTTGGACCCTGGGGGACTCCTTCTGGTCGGGCTCCAACATAGCCAGAGCCGACGGAGTAGGTATCCTGTTTAAAAACCCATTTATTACCTCCCGCAGCAGCAGGGAGGTAGAACCTGGTAGAATTCTGAGCGTGGATGTGACATACAACAACACTCCCCTCAGACTGGTCAATGTCTACGCACCCACTAACCAAAACGAAAGAGTTCAATTTTTTCCACAGCTGCGTCCACTCCTGCTGGGGAACGTACCCGTCATCGTGTCAGGTGACTTCAATTGTGCTCTGAGGGACGTAGACCGGAGCAGGCCACGCAACGACCGCTCTAGTAGAGTTTTGTCCTCCGTAATATCTGATTTCTCCCTGTGTGATGCAGGTAAGGACCTGGTGCCTCCCTTTACCTGGGTGAGCTCATCTGGGACCTCCTTCTCCCGTATAGATCTCGTCCTGCATACCAGCTCCCTTACGAAGACGGCAGTAGACACCCAGGCTGTCTTCATCTCTGACCATAGGCTCCTGCAGGTAACATTGCAGGTCCCTCAGACCTCCCAGATGGGGTCAGGGGTCTGGAAATTAAACACCTCCTTACTCGATGACCCCTCCATAGCTGCAGCCTATAAGAGCAGGCTTGTTGAGTGGACCACTTTGCGTGACCTATTCAACTCCCCTATAGAGTGGTGGGAGATGGTCAAAATGAGAACTAAGGGTTATTTCATAGCAGCAGGCAAGAGGAAAGCAAAAGAAAGGAGGGCCAAATATAAATACCTGAATGCTGCCCTCCAGCGTCTGAGCCTGCTTCAGCTTCGGGGGTTCCCTGTAAGCGACGAGATAGCCCAGACCAAGCTAGATCTTTCAGTGCTTTGTAGGGAGGAACAACGAAAGGTCATGCACAATGCAAAAGTGCAAAAAATGGAGGAAGACGAAAAGTGTACTCGCTTCTTCTTCCAGAAAACGAGGGAGAAGCGGCACTTGATGTCCTCCATGCTCGACAGCAGGGGGAGGATAGTAGAGGATAGTGAGGGAGTGAAAAAAGTGGTAGAGAACTTCTATAGGGACCTGTATAACATCAAAGCTACAGATGACACCCTGATAGAGTGGTTCCTGAGCCAGTTGGAGCCTGACTC
>NW_026708732.1:5000-37796 GCF_902713425.1 Acipenser ruthenus
TGGCAATTTCAACAAAGACTGAACGACGCCATTGCTGAACAGCTTAATAAGAAGCTGGCAAACAAGGTGAGCCACCCAATTTAACAAAAAAACCAACAAGAAATCCGTAAATGAACCCACAAGCAGGGCTAAATAGTTTGTAATTCAAATTGTAAACACTGGACCCAGCGGGCGGGAAAGCGCGCGTTACTATGGAAACGTAGAAAAATTCCCGCCCGCAACAACAACAACAGCGACTGAGGAAAAAAAAAACCCGATTCGGTGCTAATTTGTACCAGGAATATATATTCAACAACCTTTGGAAATTGTCCAGAAATATCGCGCCTATTATAGTTTTAGATTTGTGGGCGTGTGTTTAACGTTTATTAATGATGTGTCGTAGATTTGTTTATGTTTTGAAAAAATCTCAATACATTTTCAAGTATTATTATTATTATTATTATTATTATTATTATTTATTTCTTAGCAGACGCCCTTATCCAGGGCTACTTACAATTGTTACAAGATATCACATTATTTTTTACATACAATTCCCCATTTATACAGTTGGGTTTTTACTGGAGCAATCTAGGTAAAGTACCTTGCTCAAGGGTACAGCAGCAGTGTCCCCCACCTGGGATTGAACCCACGACCCTCCGGTCAAGAGTCCAGAGCCCTGACCGCTACTCCACAGTAAGTAAGTGTGAGGCAGGAGAAAGGGCAGTGGGCGTGTCTTCACTCATGCTGTGTTCTTGTTGCCCCGCCCCCTCCTTCTCCCTCCTCCTCCTCCCTCCCTCTCCTCCTCCTCCTCCTCCTCTTCTCCCAGGTTGTCTATAACGTTGGGCTGTGCATCTGTCTTTATGACATCACCAAACTTGAAGATTCTTTCATCTTCCCTGGTGATGGAGCATCCCATACAAAAGGTAAGCGATGCTGCCCCCTAGTGTGCGATTCGGAGCGCTGCACCTGTATGCGCATGTATTATTATTATTATTATTATTATTATTATTATTTATTTCTTAGCAGACGCCCTTATAGGGCGACTTAGAATTGTTACAAGATATCACATTATTATTATTATTATTATTATTATTATTATTATTAGTTTATTTAGCAGACGCCTTTATCCAAGGCGACTTACAGAGACTAGGGTGTGTGAACTATGCATCAGCTGCAGAGTCACTTACAACTACGTCTCACCCGAAAGACGGAGCACAAGGAGGTGAAGTGACTTGCTCAAGGTCACACAGTGAGTCAGTGGCTGAGCAAGGATTTGAACCCGGGACCTCCTGGTTACAAGCCCTTTTCTTTAACCACTGGACCACACAGCCTCCTATATATATATTGTTATTAATTTCCTAGCAGACGCCCTTATCCAGGGCGACTTACAATTATTACAATATATCACATTATTTTTACATACAATTCCCCATTTATACAGTTAGGTTTTTTACTGGAGCAATCTAGGTAAAGTACCTTGCTCAAGGGTACAGCAGCAGTGTCCCCCACCTGGGATTGAACCCACGACCCTCCGGTCAAGAGTCCAGAGCCCTGACCACTACTCCACACCGCTGCCCATGTAAGGTTATATCTCGAGAAGCGCTTGTCCGATTCTGATGAAAATCGCTCGGGATCATCTTCAGCTCGCAAGCTGTTGAGAGGATCAGAATCTGGGGGGGGGGTGTGTGGAGGCTGTCTGTCTGTCTCTCTGTTCACAGCCCTGTTACAGGAAGCTGTAGGTCACTGGTCTGTTTCGTTTCAGTTCACTTCCGGTACGTGGTTTTCCGGCCGTTTCTGGACGAGATTCTTGTCGGAAAAATCAAAGGATGCAGCCAGGAAGGGGTGTATGGTAAGAAATCACTGGAAACTACAGCTCCCAGCATGCCTCTGCACCCGCGGCAACGGTGAGGGATGCTGGGAGCTGTAGTTCTTTATTGCTGTGGTCTTGTACCCCAATACAAACGATCCAGACCTTCTAGGAGGATACATCGTGTGAAGAAAGCATCGCGATTCATTGATACACAGTGAATCTGTGCAGCCCTGGCTATAGGACTACAGCTCCCAGCATGCCTCTGCACCAGCGGCAACGGTGAGGGATGCTGGGAGCTGTAGTTCTTTAGCTCCAATGAACTGTGCTGTGGTTTTGATACACAGTGAATCTGTACAGCCCTGGCTAGGACTACAGATCCCAGCATGCCTCTGCAGTGATGAGGGATGCTGGGAGCTGTAGTTCTTTAGCTCCAATGAGCTGTGCTGTGGTTTTGATACACAGTGAATCTGTACAGCCCTGGCTAGGACTACAGATCCCAGCATGCCTGTGCAGTGATGAGGGATGCTGGGAGCTGTAGTTCTTTAGCTCCAATGAACTGTGCTGTGTTTTTGATACACAGTGAATCTGTACAGCCCTGGCTAGGACTACAGATCCCAGCATGCCTGTGCAGTGATGAGGGATGCTGGGAGCTGTAGTTCTTTAGCTCCAATGAACTGTGCTGTGGTTTTGATACACATTGAATCTGTACAGCCCTGGCTAGGACTACAGATCCCAGCATGCCTGTGCAGTGATGAGGGATGCTGGGAGCTGTAGTTCTTGGATACACAGTGAATCGCTACAGCTCCAGTAAGGGTTTTTTTTTGTAACACAGGCATTTTTCACCTGCTTTGAAATATGATGTTTCTGTCTTCTCTCTCTCTCTCTCTCTCTCTCTCTCTCTCCCTCTCTCTCTCTCTCTCTCTCTCTCTCTCTCTCTCTCTCTCTCTCTCTCTCTCTCTCTCTCTCTCTCGCAGTCACTCTCGGGTTCTTTGATGACATTTTAATTCCTCCTGAGTCTCTTCAGCAGCCGGCGAAATTGTATCCTTTCATCCAGTATTGATTTTTACATTTTTTTTTGAAATCTGAGAAACGTTTTTCCCGGTTCAAATCCCGGCTCAGCCACTGACTCCCTGTGTGTGTGTGTGTGCGTGTGTGTACGTGTGCGCGCGTGTGTGTGTGCGTGCGTGTCTCTCCTCATCTCTCTCTCTCCCCTCTCATTCTCCCCTCCCTCCCATCTCCCCCCACTTTCTCCCTCTCCCCTCTCCCTCGCTCCTCTCCCTCCCCTCCCCTCTCTCCCCCCTCCTCTCCTCCCTGTCTGCTCCTTGACTCTCTCTCTCTGTGTCAGTGATGACTCTGAGCAGGTCTGGGTTTGGGAATATGAAACAGAAGAAGGAGCTCACGACCTCTACATGGACCAGGGCGAGGACGTCCGATTCAGAGTGGTGGACGAGGCTTTCGTCGACACCTCCCCCAGCGGCCCCCTCTCCTCCGAAGCCAGCCCTGACGAAAAGAAAGAGGCCCCCTACACTCTCATAGTGAGTGCAGACCCTCCTACCCCGAACTACAGCTCCCATGAGCCTCTGCCATGAGCCGCAATGCAGAGGCATGCTGGGAGCTGTAGTTTGGCTTTATCGACCCTGATATTGATGCAATCCAGCCCTCTGAAATGTCTTTATAATATACAGCGCTAGACCCTGATATTGATGCGATCCAGCCCTCTGAAATGTCTTTATAATATACAGCGCTAGACCCTGATAGATGAGACACAGCCCTCTGAAATGTCTTTATAATATACAGCGCTAGACCCCGATATCGATGCGATCCAGCCCTCTGAAATGTCTTTATAATATACAGCGCTAGACCCTGATATTGATGCGATCCAGCCCTCTGAAATGTCTTTATAATATACAGCGCTAGACCCTGATATCGATGCGATCCAGCCCTCTGAAATGTCTTTATAATATACAGCGCTAGACCCTGATATTGATGCGATCCAGCCCTCTGAAATGTCTTTATAATATACAGCGCTAGACCCTGATATCGATGCGATCCAGCCCTCTGAAATGTCTTTATAATATACAGCGCTAGACCCTGATATTGATGCGATCCAGCCCTCTGAAATGTCTTTATAATATACAGCGCTAGACCCCGATATCGATGCGATCCAGCCCTCTGAAATGTCTTTATAATATACAGCGCTAAACCCCGATATCGATGCGATCCAGCCCTCTGAAATGTCTTTATAATATACAGCGCTAGACCCTGATATTGATGCGATCCAGCCCTCTGAAATGTCTTTATAATATACAGCGCTAGACCCTGATATCGATGCGATCCAGCCCTCTGAAATGTCTTTATAATACACAGCGCTAGACCATGACATCGATGCGATCCAGCCCTCTGAAATGTCTTTATAATATGTATTTTCTAATGCATGAAAGGGTTAATGCTGTTTTTGAATTGAATTTTCATTCATTGTTTGTATTGCAGGCTTCCATTATAGAACCAGGTCTTGGTCTTCAGTCTTGGTGGACAAACCATTAAATAGGACAAGGACTCAAAACTGTGTGTGTGTGTGCAGCTATGGAGCAAAAGTTTAGCATCATCTCACTGTAGAATGAACTGCTGGCTAGGACTACAGCTCCCAGCATGCCTCTGTGTCTGTGTGTGACAGTGAGAGTGTGTCTGTGATAGTGTATTTGTCTGACAGTGAGATTGATAGTGTGTCTGTGTGCTAGTGTGTGTGATACTGTATGTGTACCAAAAGCAAATAATTGTACAGTTTAAATATGTATTAAGTACTGTATGTTGATTAAAAAAATGTTTAATTTTTCAACAATTTGTTTGAATTTTCTTTTGTTATCCTTTAGCTAAATAAATAATCATAATTAGTAGAGGACTGGGAGGGAAGCGGCGTGGCTCTAGTGGAGCTGAGGAGGGACCGGGAGGGAAGCAGCGTGGCTCTAGCGGAGCTGAGGAGGGACGCGGCGTGGCTCTAGTGGAGCTGAGGAGGGACTGGGAGGGAAGCAGCGTGGCTCTAGCGGAGCTGAGGAGGGACTGGGAGGGAAGCAGCGTGGCTCTAGCGGAGCTGAGGAGGGACCGGGAAAGAAGCAGCGTGGCTCTAGCGGAGCTGAGGAGGGACTGGGAGGGAGGGAAGCAGTGTGGCTCTAGTGGAGCTGAGGAGGGACTGGGAGGGAAGCAGCGTGGCTCTAGCGGAGCTGAGGAGGGACCGGGAAAGAAGCAGCGTGGCTCTAGCGGAGCTGAGGAGGGACCGGGAGGGAAGCAGCGTGGCTCTAGCGGAGCTGAGGAGGGACCGGGAGGGAAGCAGCGTGGCTCTAGCGGAGCTGAGGAGGGACTGGGAGGGAAGCGGCGTGGCTCTAGCGGAGCTGAGGAGGGACTGGGAGGGAAGCGGTGTGGCTCTAGCGGAGCTGAGGAGGGACCGGGAGGGAAGCAGCGTGGCTCTAGCGGAGCTGAGGAGGGACTGGGAGGGAAGCGGCGTGGCTCTAGCGGAGCTGAGGAGGGACTGGGAGGGAAGCAGTGTGGCTCTAGCGGAGCCGAGGAGGGAGAATTTATTTTTAAAAGAAACACAAAAAACAATTTTTATTTCACAACCATGTATATATTTTTTTTTTTTTACTTTGATAAATATTTCATAATCAATAACAGCAGCACAATCACCCAGCGGTCAGTTAATGAAATATCAAGTAGACCTGATCATACGTATGGATTATTAAGAATGTATTCTTTTGTAAATGGAGAATTTCACACTGTTTTTCACCCACTTACTTGCATTCACCTTTCAAGACATTTTTTAGAATCCCTTTCCCTTATAAAAAGGGTTATTTAAAACGCCATAGGAAGCCAATTTGCCACAGATCCAGTATTTATGTCTTCGAATGGCTGTGTGGAGTGTCATTTCACCCATAGCTGCTTAAAACACACGCTAGAGCAGGATTTAAAAACACAACGAGAAACTCAGACTCAAAAACGACAGGACGGTTCCGCTAGAAAAAGTCTTGCTCCGGATTTCAAACCGTTGACGCCGAGAGAGACTTCAAGAGGAAACGTTTGCCGTTGAATTTACACTGAAGACGCTGAGAGAGACTTCTAGTGGAAACGTTTGCCATTGAATTTACACTGAAGACGCTGAGAGAGACTTCTAGCGGAAACGTTTGCCATTGAATTTACACTGAAGACGCTGAGAGAGACTTCTAGCGGAAACGTTTGCCATTGAATTTACACTGAAGACGCTGAGAGAGACTTCTAGTGGAAACGTTTGCCATTGAATTTACACTGAAGACGCTGAGAAAGACTTCTAGAGGAAACGTTTGCCGTTGAATTTACACTGAAGACGCTGAGAGAGACTTCTAATGGAAGCGTTTGCCGTTGAATTTACACTGAAGACGCTGAGAGAGACTTCTAGTGGAAACGTTTGCCATTGAATTTACACTGAAGACGCTGAGAGAGACTTCTAATGGAAGCGTTTGCCATTGAATTGACACTGAAGACGCTGAGAGAGACTTCTAGTGGAAGCGTTTGCCATTGAATTCATGAAGTTTATGGTCGTATTTCTCGGTGTAGAAGATACAGTAAATTGTTCATCACAACAGCTTGAGGGATTTGCTCTGCGTACAAAGTCAACATTAAAAAGCTGCCCTCGATAATTTAGCTACCCGACACAGACCATAATATACAGTGCGTGATCCTGTAACCGATAGCAACGGCGATAGAGATGCATCTAGAATTCAACGCTGAACGGCTAGTGTTGGACCTCACAGTGAAGCAAGCTGGCTGACCATACAGAATGGAGCTGACTGACCATTTGAAGTTGCTTGACCATACAGAATGGAGCTGACTGACCATTTGAAGCTGGCTGACCCTCTACAGAATGGAGCTGGCTGACCATTTGAAGCTGGCTGACCCTCTACAGAATGGAGCTGGCTGACCGTTTGCAGGTCAGTGGTTTCACACACATTTGTCTGTCAATGCGATGAGCAGCTTCTGATCACAAGTGAAAGAACAAGACCAAGGACTCGAGTTGCGAGCGAGATCCGTGCGGAAAATCACATTTATATATATATATCGTTTGACAAGCTTGGACAAATTCAGACTAGGTTGTGTAGCTAGCAGAAAAATGCAACTGTTTTTACTGTACACAGGGCTGGGAATCAGACTCCTATCGCACAGCAGTGTGATCCAGTCCAGGTTTTACTGCTCCCAGCTTGATCAGCCTCCAGTGTGTCTAGCTAACAAGCTCAGGGGTGTCTGATTATTAAACTCCCAGTGAAACCAGGACTGGATCACACTGCTGTGCAGCGGGAGTCTGATTCCCAGCCCTGTAGCCTCCCCCTCTCTCTCATGAAGGATTGATGAACTCTGTTTAGTATGAGCTGGGTTAGGCTTCCTAGCCCCGCCCCTCCCTGGCTCCTCCCCTCCCCAGCTCCTCTCCTCCCCTCCCAGGCTCCTCCCCTCCCCTCCCAGGCTCCTCCCCTCCTCGACGGTTCTACTGCAGTTCCTTCATCCTGTTGAGGGCGCTGCCCGCCTTGAACCATTCGATCTGTGTCTCATTGAACGTGTGGTTGAGAGAGACTGTGTCCTGAGAGCCATCCCGGTGCTTGATGATGCCTTTGAGGGGCTGAGAGAGAGAGAGAAAAATATGAGAGAGACAGGCAGGAAAGAAGGACAGGGCGGGTAGGAGGAGAGAGAGAGGAGAGAAAGAGAGAAAAGAAAAAAGGAGGGGGCAGGGGAGAGAGAGAGAGAGAGAGAGAGAGAGAGAGAGAGAGAGGGGGCAGGAGAGGAGAAGGACAAAGAGAGGCAGAGAAAGGGGCAAGAAAGGAGAGGTAGAGAGAGGAGGCAGGAGAGGAGAAGAGAAAAAGAAAGGAGGCAGAGGGGCAGGAGAGGAGAAAGACGGAGAGAGAGAGGGGGCAGGAGAGGAGAAAGACAGACAGAGAGAGGGGCAAAGAGAAAGAGGCAGAGAGGGGGGCAGGAGAGAAGGAAGAGAGACAGGAGAGGAAGACAGAGACAGACAGTCAGCAATATCCCACCCATAATCCAGCAGCCAAATTATACGTGATGCACAGACAGACCCCCCTGTACCCCCAGAATCTGCTCTTCAAGATCTTGAGATGAATAATGTTAAGAGCCGGTTTCCTGACAATGGGAGAAGCGCTTCAAACAGAGAGATGGAGGAACGTGTGACGTGTGACCTGCGCCTGCACTGCCTCCCCTCCGCCAGCAGGGGGCGGGGATGCAGTTTCTCTGCGGTGGTTCAGTACCTTTCCTGGGAGGAAGTCCTTCAGCCCGTGGATGGAGACCTTGTCGTCCGGTCGGATCTTGTCGTAATCGCTGGGGTTGGAAAACGTTAGAGGAAGCATCCCTTGCTTCTTAAGATTAGTCTCTGCAGAGAAGAAAACAGATTTCAAAATCACGCTGATGAAGGCACGAGAGCCCCAAACTAGAGCTGGTCTGCTGGACTCAGTTTAGTTTCAATCACGCTGATGAAGGCACTAGAGCCCCAAACTAGAGCTGGTCTGCTGGACTCAGTTTAGTTTCAATCACGCTGATGAAGGCACTAGAGCCCCAAACTAGAGCTGGTCTGCTGGACTCAGTTTAGTTTCAATCACGCTGATGAAGGCACTAGAGCCCCAAACTAGAGCTGGTCTGCTGGACTCAGTTTAGTTTCAGTCACGCTGATTAAGGCACTAGAGCCCCAAACTCTCTCTGTGTCTCTGTCTCCCTCTCTTAGACCCAGTTCTCTCTCTCTCTCCCCTCCTCCCAGTCTCTCTCTCTCTTCTTCTCGTCCCCCCCCCCCCCTCACCGTGGATCCTGGCGAAGCTCTTGGTGAGGATGACCCTCCCCCCCAGGTGTCGGGGCTCCAGGGCAGCGTGCTCCCGACTCGAACCCTCGCCGTAGTTCTCATCCCCGACCACCAGCCACTGCACACCGTGCTTCTGCAGAGAGACAACGAGAGAGAGTGTTAGAAAGAGGAGAGAAGGGAGGGAGGAGAGTCAGAGAGAGAAGGGAGGAGAGAGGGGATAGGGAGGAGAGAGAGAGAAAGGGTAGGGAAGAGAGAGAGGCATAGAATTAAAAACTAACAAGCAATCTTGCAGTGTCTGACATCCCCAGCTCTCTCTCTCTCTCTCTCTCCTTGTAGTATCTCGCAGTGTCCGGTACTCCGCTGTACTCTCCAGTCAGCTGGTTCACACACACACACACACACACACACACACACACACCCCTCCTCTCTCTCACCTTGTAGTATCTCGCAGTGTCCGGCACTCCGCTGTACTCTCCAGTCAGCTGGTTCACACACACACACACACACACACACACACACACACACACACACCCCTCCTCTCTCTCACCTTGTAGTATCTCGCAGTGTCCGGCACTCCGCTGTACTCTCCAGTCAGCTGGTTCACACACACACACACACACACACACACACACACACGCACCCCCTCTCTCTCACCTTGTAGTATCTCGCTGTACTCTCCAGTCAGCTGGTTCACACACACACACACACACACCCTCTCTCTCTCACCTTGTAGTATCTCGCAGTGTCCGGCACTCCGCTGTACTCTCCAGTCAGCTGGTTCTTGACCTGGTTCACTTTCTCGTTCTCTATGTTCACGGCTCCGATCAGCAGGTTGTTGGAGATGTTGTCCAGGTGGCCTCGGAACTTGAGCCAGGGTCCGGCCGCGGAGATGTGGTCAGTGGTGCACTTCCCCTTGACCTGCACGGGGGGGGAGACGGGGGCGCCAGAGAGTCAGGGGGGTGAAAAAATCTAACCTAAAATGCTAGCTGTACATGATGTATCGTAATAGAGGTCTGTATCGCTTGTGATACGAGACCACAGCATAAAGAACTACAGCTCCCAGCATGCCTCACCATGGCCGCGGGTGCAGAGGCATGCTGGGAGCCGTAGTCCGAGCCAGCAAGTTAACTTTACACAGGGAGATGCATAAAGTCTATACCGGAAGCCATAATCGTAGTCCAGTAGTATTTCATGTTAGATTTCTAAACGTCAAATTTTTTTCAATGTCAGTTTTTCTGTTCAGTATCTGGAAAACTACAAAGCGCTGGGTGTGGAATTCAATATGTTAACAAGGGAACATTATTCAGCAGCTTTCATTGGACTCTATGAAGCTGAATCAGTTCATTCTATATAGAGGGGGTGGAATTCAATATGTTAACAAGGGAACATTATTCAGCAGCTTTCATTGGACTCTATGAAGCTGAATCAGTTCATTCTATATAGAGGGGGTGGAATTCAATATGTTAACAAGGGAACATTATTCAGCAGCTTTCATTGGACTCTATGAAGCTGAATCAGTTCATTCTATATAGAGGGGGTGGAATTCAATATGTTAACAAGGGAACATTATTCAGCAGCTTTCATTGGACTCTATGAAGCTGAATCAGTTCATTCTATATAGAGGGGGTGGAATTCAATATGTTAACAAGGGAACATTATTCAGCAGCTTTCATTGGACTCTATGAAGCTGAATCAGTTCATTCTATATAGAGGGGGTGGAATTCAATATGTTAACAAGGAAACATTATTCAGCAGCTTTCATTGGACTCTATGAAGCTGAATCAGTTCATTCTATATAGAGGGTGATGCTAAACTTTTGTCCACAGCTGTACATGATGTATCGTAATAGAGGTCTGTATCGCTTGTGATACGAGACCACAGCATAAAGAACTACAGCTCCCAGCATGCCTCACCATGGCCGCGGGTGCAGAGGCATGCTGGGAGCCGTAGTTCGTTCTCTCACCTTGATGAGAACCTGCAAGTCCTCCAGCTCCTCTCCGCTCCAGCGCTCAAAGGGCTCCAGGAGCTGCAGCCGCTGGCTCTGGGGGCTCACGTCGACGGGCTGGGAGTCCCCCTTGGCCGGGGGGTGCTGGTAGGTGTCCTGGCCGGGGTCGAAGTCCCGGGACGGCAGCTCGTCTCCGCTGGGGGCCTGCAGCTTGAACTTCTCTCCGCTCGGAGCCGTCAGGAAATCCGTCTCCGGATCGAAATCCAGCCGGCCAGCGATCGCCATGGCGGGTGACGATCTGAGAGAGAGAGAGAGAGAGAGAGAGAGAGAGAGAGAGAGAGAGGGAGGGAGAGAGAGAGAGAGAGAAGGAATGGGAGGAGGGAGAGACAGAGAGGGGAGGGGTGAGGAACCAATGATATATGAGAGAAAGAGAGAGAGAGAGAGAGAAGGAATGGGAGGAGGGAGAGACAGAGAGGGGAGGGGTGAGGAACCAATGATATGAGAGAGAGAGAGAGAGAGAGAGAGAGAGAGAGAGAGGGAGAGAGAGAGGGAATGGGAGGAGGGAGAGAGAGAGGGAGAGGGAGAGAGAGAGAGAGAGAAGGAATGGGAGGAGGGAGAGACAGAGAGGGGAGGGGTGAGGAACCAATGATATATGAGAGAAAGAGAGAGAGAGAGAGAGAGAAGGAATGGGAGGAGGGAGAGACAGAGAGGGGAGGGGTGAGGAACCAATGATATGAGAGAGAGAGAGAGAGAGAGAGAGAAAAGTGAGGGGGAGAGGAAGAGAGAAAAGAGGAGAGGGGAAGAGACAGGAAAGTGAGGAAGAGAGGGAAGGGAGGAGAGAGAGAGAGAGGAGAGGAGAGAAGAGAGAGAGGAAGAGAGAAAAGAGGAGAGGGGAAGAAGAGACAGGAAAGTGAGGAAGAGAGGGAAGGGAGAGACAGGAGAGAGCGAGAGGGAGGGGGAGAGGAGAGGATAGGGAGGGAGGGAAGAGAGGATAGGGAGGGAGGGAGAGACAGAGGGGGAGGGGTGAGGAACCAATGAGAGAGGAGAGAGAGAGAGAAGGGAAAGTGATGGGGAGAGACAGAGAGAGAGAGGGGAGGGAGAGACAAAGAGAGACAGGAAAGTGAGGGGGAGAGAGAGGGAGAAGGGAGGAGAGATGGAGAGAAGAGAAGAAAGGGAGGGGAGAAAACGAGTCAGTTTAGAAATAGTAAAAAACAAGAATTCGATGACAAGTCAAAACCAGCAGCACCAGCCACCATCTTTCAAACTTTACGCCATTACAATACAGAACTACAGCTCCCAGCATGCCTCTGCACCCACAGCAATGGTGAGGCATGCTGGGAGCTGTAGTTCTTTATGCTGTGGTCTTCTGCTCCAATACAAACCTCTAATACAGAACTACAGCTCCCAGCATGCCTCTGCACCCGCGGCCATGGTGAGGCATGCTGGGAGCTGTAGTTCTTTATGCCGCGGTCTCGTATCACAAGCGATACAGACCTCCATCACAGCACAGAAGCACAGCCCCCAGCCCCAGAGCGGAGCCCCTCCTCACCTCGGGGGAGGTGACGAAGGCGTGGGTGGCGGGGTTGGCGTCGTTCCTTCCCGTGAAGTTCCGGTTGTAAGACGTCACGATCGTGTTCTTCTCTCCCTTCTTCACGTCGCGTCTGAGAGGGAAACAATAAATAAATAAAAAAAACAATTAAAACAGGCAACCAGTTTCACTGTCACTGTATCAGTCGACCCGGACTCTCAGAAAATATACTTTCACTGGGAGTTTAATAATAAGGCACACCAGCCAGTGACATCATCAGTGACATCATCACACCTGAGCTTATTAGCTCGACACACTGGGGGCTGATCAAGCTGGTAGCAGTAAAACCTGGACTGGATCACGCTGCTGTGGGATGGGAGTCTGATTCCCAGCCCTGATCTCTCTCTGTCTAAATATCCCACAGTTCCCAGCAATATCCTGTAGCTCTCTCCACTATAAAATCAGCTACAAACCTCCTTCAACCAAAGTCTATCTACAGGGCTGGGAATCAGACTCCCGCTGCACAGCAGTGTGATCCAGTCCTGGTTTCACTAGGAGTTTAATAATCAGACACACCTGAGCTTGTTAGCTAGACACACTGGGGGCTGATCAAGCTGGTAGCAGTAAAACCTGGACTGGATCACACTGCTGTGGGATAGGAGTCTGATTCCCAGCCCTGTGAATGGATTTCATTTCATTTTTTGGGGGGCTAATCTCACCCCTACCTGTCCCACTGTCCAATGCAGGGTCCACAGGCATTCGCCAGAACCAGCCCGCCAACATCGGTCAGAATCTTCGCCTGTTAGGACGAAAAGAAAAACAGAAAATAAGTTTAGCTAGCTCGGACTACGGCTCCCAGCATGCCTCTGCAGCCGCGGCAATGGCGAGGCATGCTGGGAGCTGTAGTTCTTTACGCTGCGAGTCTGGTATCACAGGCGATACAGACCTCTACTACAGCTCCCAGCATGCCTCTGCACCCACGGCCATGGTGAGGCATGCTGGGAGCTGTAGTTCTTTATGCTGTGGGTCTCGTATCCCCAGCAATACAAACCTCTCTTACAATATAAGACTACGGCTCCCAGCATGCCTCTGCAGCAAAGGAGAGTATTGATTATTGATTAAGGACGGGGACTCACGTAGCCGTCTCTCTCGATGGTGGCTCGGATCTGCTCGGACCCTGGAGTCACGGTGAACTGGGCCTTGCATTTCATCCCCTTGTCCAGCGCCTGCTTTGCCAGGGAAGCCGCCCTGCCCATATCCTCATAACTGGAGTTGGTACAGCTTCCGATCAGCCCTGCGCAAGAAGCACAGAACCCAATTAAAAACACAAAGCTTCCAAAACGAGAAATTCAGGCGTTTTGTAAAATTTAGTTTTTTTTCAATGTGTAATTCATTAGCTTTTGCTGCCCCCGTGTGGCCAAACTGTATACCACATTATTTTTTCTGTGCTGTTCTGTGACTCCCCAGCCATAGTAAAAGGATTCTACCAGTCCTTCAGCCATCCAGTCCTGGTTATTAGACTACATCTCCCAGCATGCCTCCACGCTTGTAGCAACAGTGAGGGATGATGGGAGATGTAGTCCTTTACGGAGGGAAATGACACGGCCGTGCCTTTACCAGGGGAGACTCCCCCCTGACTCGTTCTCTGCTCTCTCTTAATATTACCCCTTAAAAAAAAATAGAAAAAATAATATTTTTCACCCATAAGAAAGTTTCCAAACGAGAGGAGGCCATTCGGCCCATCTTGCTCGTTTGGTTGTTAGTAGCTTATTGATCCCAGAATCTCATCAAGCAGCTTCTTGAAGGATCCCAGGGTGTCAGCTTCAACAACATTACTGGGGAGTTGGTTTCATCTGTCATATCCGTGATAATAATAATAATAATAATAATAATAATAATAATATTATTATTATTAATAACGAGTCTTTCAGCGGAGGCTTTTTCTCCAAAGCGACTTCCAGAGACTAGGGGGGTGAACTCTGCATCATCAACAACTACTGCTGCTGCTGCTGCTGCAGAGTCACTTCCAATAGGAGCTCGTTTGTTTGACGTCTCATCCGAAGGACGGAGCACAAGGAGGTGAAGCGACTCGCTCAGGGTCACGCACGCACACACACACACACACACACACACACACACACACACAGGGAGTCACTTCCAATAGGAGCTCGTTTGTTTGACGTCTCATCCGCACACAGGGAGTCAGTGGCTGAGCCGGGATTTGAACCTCCTGGTATCGAGACCCCCTTTCTCTAACCCGCTGGGACCAGTGAGCCTCCTTCATATAAAATTCTCTCTTGCTCCGCCCCTCCTGCTCTGCTCTGGACCTGCCTGAGCTCAGCGTTGCGTTACTGTATCCTCAGCGGATGCTGGAGAGAGAACTCGCTGCGATCCTGCCTCGCTGCCTCCATCTTGTATTCTAGCAGTGTTATGATTTGCTGTAAACCGCACTGTGTTTCAATATGAATCTTGTATTGTAACTATGGGACTACAGCTCCCAGCATGCCTCTTCACCTGCGGCAGTGGCGAGGGATGCTGGGAGCTGTAGTTCTTTACAATGAAGACAGACCTCCCTATATCCCCAGATTCAGAGATTCAAGATCTTGAGCTGAATAATGTTAAGAGGCAGTTTCCTGACAATGGGAGAAGCGCTTCAAACAGAGAGATGGAGGAACGTGTGACGCGTGACCTGCGCCTGCACTGCCTCCCCTCCGCCAGCAGGAGGCGGTGTCACTCACCCACTTTGACTTCCAGAGGCCAGCCAGACTTCTGAGCCACCCCCCCGATCTCGGAGACGAGGTGAGCGAGATCTGGGGTGAACGGGCCGTTAATGTGGGGCTTCAGCTGAGAGAGAGAGAGAGAGAGAGAGAGAGAGAGAGGGGAGAGGGGAGAGGGAGGGGCAGAGGCAGAGAGAGAGGAGGAGGAAGGGGCAGAGAGAGAGAGAGGGGCAGAGAGAGAGAGAGGGGCAGAGAGAGAGAGAGGAGGAAGGGGCAGAGGGAGGAGAGAGGAGGAAGGGGCAGAGAGGGAGGAGAGAGGAGGAAGGGGCAGAGAGGGAGGAGAGAGGAGGAAGGGGCAGAGAGGGGCAGAGGAGAGAGAGAGAGAGAGAGAGGAGGAGAGGGGCAGAGAGGAGAAAGACAGGAGGGGCAGAGAGGAGAGAGAAGAGGGGAGAGGGAGAGAGGAGAAGGGCACAGAGAGAGGAGAGGGAGAGGAGATGAGATGAGACAGGGAGACAGAGGAGAGGGAGAGGAGAGAGAGAAGGGCAGAGCGAGGAGAGAAGAGGGGCAGAGAGAGAGAGAGAGGAGAGGGAGAGAGTTATTATACAAAGGTCAGGATTAACTGAATACCTCAACCCAGGACTACAGATTTGTTTTGATACAGTATGTCAGGGTTACACTGTGTGTGTGTGTGTGTGTGAGAGTGTGTGTCCCTCTAATCATGTTCAGAGGGTGTTTCGTTCTCCTGCACTGTGTGTGTGACAGACCCTCCCCTCTCCCTGTATCTCAATAATAATAATAATAATAATAATATTTCTTAGCAGACGCTGTTACCCAGGGCGACTCACAACTGTTACAAGTGATCACAGCACAAAATATCACCTCACAGAAAATCATAATACAGGAAAGGAGCAGATATGAAGGTATTAAAAAAAATGATCTAATCTGTGGTGTGTCACGTACCTCATAATATATTATTATTAATTTCTTAGCAGACGCCCTTATCCAGGACGACTTACAATTGTTACAAGATATCACATTATTTTTACATACAATTCCCCATTTATACAGTTGGGTTTTTACTGGAGCAATCTAGGTAAAGTACCTTGCTCAAGGGTACAGCAGCAGCGTCCCCCCACCTGGGATTGAACCCACGACCCTCCGGTCAAGAGTCCAGAGCCCCTGACCGCTACTCCACACTGCTGTCCAGGTCAGTCTATCTCTATTACACAGCACAGCGTAGTCAAGCACTGAGAAATGACTCATTAAAATCTAAAAATGAAACCCAGGACGCTTCGTTACCGTGTCCAGATTGATCTCGATGACCTGGTCGTATTCACAGCCCTTATCAGGGACCAGAAGATCTTTAAAATCATCAGCCAACGCAGCGACCCCTGAGAAAGAGAGGAACGAGAGAGAGAGAGAGAGAGAGAGAGAGAGAGAGAGAGAATATGAGACAAAGACAGAGCCCCACAATCCTGTTCGGTTTGAGGCTACAGTATAATATAGAATCCCTTCTTCTTGGGGTCTGTGTTAGTTTACTACATTCTGAAAAGAGTTTAGTGTCATTAAAGCTGCAGACAGACAGACAGACAGACAGAGCCCCACAATCCTGTTCGGTTTGACGCTACAGTATAATACAGAATCCCTTCTTGGGGTCTGTGTTAGTTTACTACATTCTGAAAAGAGTTTAGTGTCATTAAAGCTGCAGACAGACAGACAGACAGACAGACAGACAGAGGCAGACAGACAGACAGAGCCCCACAATCCTGTTCAGTTTGACGCTACAGTATAATATAGAATCCCTTCTTCTTGGGGTCTGTGTTAGTTTACTACATTCTGAAAAGAGTTTAGTGTCATTAAAGCTGCAGACAGACAGACAGACAGACAGACAGACAGACAGAGCCCCACAATCCTGTTCGGTTTGACGCTACAGTATAATATAGAATCCCTTCTTGGGGTCTGTGTTAGTTTACTACATTCTGAAAAGAGTTTAGTGTCATTAAAGCTGCAGACAGACAGACAGACAGACAGACAGACAGACAGACAGACCCCCACAATCCTGTTCAGTTTGATGAATCGGGGACCCCTGCGCTCCCCTGACTGTGCGACTCCCCCACGCGGCCGTGCCTTCACCAGGAGAGACCCTTGGGGACCCCTGCGCTCCCCTGACTGTGCGACTCCCCCACGCGGCCGTGCCTTCACCAGGAGAGACCCTTGGGGACCCCTGCGCTCCCCTGACTGTGCGACTCCCCCACACGGCCGTGCCTTCACCAGGAGAGACCCTTGGGGACCCCTGCGCTCCCCTGACTGTGTGACTCCCCCCTGCGCACCACACAGCCATGCCTCGGGGTACCCCCTGCGCTCCCCTGACTGTGTGACTCTCCCCCCCCCCCCCCTGCGCACCACGCGGCCGTGCCTCGGGGTACCCCCTGCGCTCCCCTGACTGGGGCTCCTGGTCAGTTTGACCCTGGATTCCAGCTTTGCCACCCTCACCTCCTCTCCCAGTCTTCTCCAGGTAGGTCTTCATGCGGTGATTATAAGGGAAGACAGATGTTGTGGCTCCGATCTCAGCCCCCATGTTACAGATTGTAGCCATTCCTAGAAAGAGAGGAGGAGACGGAGATATAGAAAAACAGGGAGATCGAAATAAACTGATAGATGGAAGAAAAAAAAAAAAAAAACACAGGGATGGGGAATCAGACTCCTATCACACAGCAGTGTGATCCAGTCCAGGTTTTACTGCTACCAGCTTGATCAGCCCCCAGGGTGTCTAGCTAACAAGCTCAGGTGTGTCTGATTATTAAACTCCTAGTGAAACCAGGACTGGATCACACTGCTGTGCAGCGGGAGTCTGATTCCCAGCTGTGATCTATTTAAAAATTGAATTACAAACATGCTTCCCTGTGCTTTACCAGACTTCTCTGTGCTTTACAATGCTTCCCTGTGCTTTCCCAGACCTCTCTGTGCTTTACAATGCTTCCCTATGCTTTACCAGACCTCTCTGTGCTTTACAATGCTTCCCTATGCTTTACCAGTCCTCTCTGTGCTTTACAATGCTTCCCTATGCTTTACCAGACCTCTCTGTGCTTTACAATGCTTCCCTATGCTTTACCAGACCTCTCTGTGCTTTACAATGCTTCCCTATGCTTTACCAGACCTCTCTGTGATTTACAATGTTTCCCTGTGCTTTACCAGACCTCTCTGTGCTTTACAATGCTTCCCTATGCTTTACCAGACCTCTCTGTGCTTCACAATGCCTCTCACAGACAGGGTGCCCGACCTGTGCAGGAGATGGAGTCGATGCCCGGTCCGTGGTACTCCACGATGGCGCCCGTGCCCCCTTTCACAGTCAGGATTCCGGCCACTTTGAGGATCACATCTTTGGGGGAGGTCCAGCCAGAGAGGGAGCCAGTGAGCTTCACCCCAATCACCTACACACACAGAGAGAGAGAGAGAGAGAGAGAGAGAGCGAGCAAGAAAGAGCGAGAGAGAAAAAGAGAGCGAGAGAAAAAAAGAAAGAAAGAAAGAAAGAAAGAAAGAAAGAAAGAGCAAGAGAGAGAAATAGATCTTATTACCAGCCCTGTAGATAAGCTCAGGTGTGTCTTATTATTAAACTCCTAGTGAAACCAGGACTGGATCACACTGCTGTGCAGCGGGAGTCTGATTCCCAGCCCTGTAGATAGACTTTGGTTGAAGGAGGTTTGTAGCTGATTTTATAGTGAAGAGAGCTACAGGATATTGGTGGTAGATTGGGATATTTAGATAGAGACAGGTTGTCTTTTGGGGGGACAGTAAGACTCACGTTGGGGCACTTCAGCTCCCAGGGGATCCCCGCCATCACGTCGACTGCGTCTGCGCCCCCCACCCCGATACACACCCCCCCCAGGCCCCCCCCGTTGGGGGTGTGAGAGTCTGTGCCTATCAGCAACACACCAGGGTAGGCGTAGTTCTCCAGGATGATCTGCAGGGGGAGACAGAGAGACGGCCAGTTTAGTGTTCATTGTAAGAGACTGAACCAGTGTAAATTCAACGGCAAACGTTTCCGCTAGAAGTCTCTCTCAGCGTCTTCAGTGTAAATTCAACGGCAAACGTTTCCGCTAGAAGTCTCTCTCAGCGTCTTCAGTGTAAATTCAACGGCAAACGTTTCCACTAGAAGTCTCTCTCAGCGTCTTCAGTGTAAATTCAACGGCAAACGTTTCCGCTAGAAGTCTCTCTCAGCGTCTTCAGTGTAAATTCAACGGCAAACGTTTCCGCTAGAAGTCTCTCTCAGCGTCTTCAGTGTAAATTCAATGGCAAACGTTTCCACTAGAAGTCTCTCTCAGCGTCTTCAGTGTAAATTCAACGGCAAACGTTTCCGCTAGAAGTCTCTCTCAGCGTCTTCAGTGTAAATT
Organism: Acipenser ruthenus; assembly: GCF_902713425.1. Taxonomy (NCBI): domain Eukaryota; kingdom Metazoa; phylum Chordata; class Actinopteri; order Acipenseriformes; family Acipenseridae; genus Acipenser; species Acipenser ruthenus. Next base: position 24,188 of record NW_026708732.1, read on the forward strand.
CAACGGCAAACGTTTCCACTAGAAGTCTCTCTCAGCGTCTTCAGTGTAAATTCAATGGCAAACGTTTCCACTAGAAGTCTCTCTCAGCGTCTTCAGTGTAAATTCAACGGCAAACGTTTCCACTAGAAGTCTCTCTCAGCGTCTTCAGTGTAAATTCAATGGCAAACGTTTCCACTAGAAGTCTCTCTCAGCGTCTTCAGTGTAAATTCAACGGCAAACGTTTCCACTAGAAGTCTCTCAGAGTCTTCAGTGTAAATTCAATGGCAAACGTTTCCTCTAGAAGTCTCTCTCAGCGTCTTCAGTGTAAATTCAATGGCAAACATTTCTAACCATTTTTCCAGGTAAATATCTTAACAGACAGACCCTGAATATGCTGACTTAATTTACATAAAAATATCTACAGATTTTTATATTATATTTATTTTGTTTTATACGTTTATATTATATATATATATATATATATATATATATATATATATATATTTTATTATTATTATTATTATTATTATTATTATTATTATTATTATTATTATTATTATTATTTTCTTAGCAGACGCCCTTATCCAGGGCGACTCACAATTGTTGCAAGATATCACATTATTTTTACATACAATTACCCATTTATACAGTTGGGTTTTTACTGGAGCAATCTAGGTAAAGTACCTTGCTCAAGGGTACAGCAGCAGTGTCCCCCCACCTGGGATTGAACCCACGACCCTCCGGTCAAGAGTCCAGAGCCCTGACCGCTACTCCACACTGCTGTGTGTGTGTGTGTATACATCCACACACACACACACACACACACACACACACACACACACACACACACACACACACACAGAGTAAATACCAACCCTACAGCTTGTTTGTAAAACCAGGGTAATGATTAGACTAAAAATACATAAATATAAATAAAGTTAATTTTCCACAATGTTTGCATGAATCCTGCACGATCTAAGCCCCTCTATAGAAATAAAACACACTGAAAACTCAACTGACCTGGTGAATGATTCCTGATCCCGGCTTCCAGAATCCCACTCCGTATTTTGCAGCAGCCGTGGCCAGGAATTTGTACACTTCTTGGTTCACATCCTAGAGGGGAGAGAGAAATATTTAAAAAAAAAAAAAAAAAAAAAAAAAGAAATAATTTGATGACAAAAATCAAACTAGCAGCACCAGCCCCCATCTTTCACCAAACTTTTGGCCATTGCAATATAAAACTACAGCTCCCAGCATGCCTCTGCACCCGCAGCAATGGTGAGGGATGCTGGGAGCTGTAGTTCTATATGCTGTGGGCTTCTGCTCCTATACAAACCTCTATTACAATACAGAACCACAGCTCCCAGCCCCAGTGTGAAGCCCCTCCTCAGTGTTGCTACAACTGTTTACCTAAGGTGTGTATATAGTTTTAATTATTATTTTTTTTACATTTTGACCACTTTAACATTTTTAAATTGCATTCCACTGCCTCAAGATGGCTTTCCACGTACCCGCATTGGCCCTCCTCAGAACTACATTTCCCATCATCCTCCTGCTCACGTGTGTAACCGGCGAGCAGGAGGATGACGGGAAATGTAGTTCCGAGAGGCCCAAGCCCGCATCCAGCGCTCAAAAAACGTCACTGACATTCTCAGAGCGTTTTGAGATGTTCCAGTTATAAAATAACGACTCGGATCTCATTATCGAGGAGTTTGGTGATCAGTCGAGCGATCAGGAGATGATTTGATCAGTACGCGCGACGATGAAGAGGGATGTGAAACACAGCGAGCAAGGAGCAGGGCTGGAGAGGCAGTACTGAGAGTCCTGTTGACATGCAGAGACGTTTAAACCTGTTTTACTGGGAATAAAATTACTTGTGAAAATAAACTGGACCCGACTCGCCTGACAGACACTGAATAAATGGACCGCTAAGGGTTAAAGAGAGCAGTGAAACAGCCGGGGGGTCTGGCTGTGGTTCTGGGAGGGCAGGGTGACTCACCTTGGCTCGCTCCAGGTCCTGCGGTCCTCCGGACAGCGCCTCGATCAGGTGGTCGCAGTGGATGGTGGACGGCACGGCCACGCGGGGCAGGCCGCTGCTGATGAACTGCAGCATGGCCATCTGGGCCGTGGCGTCCTGCATGGCCACGCGGTCCGGGTGCAAGCGCAGGTAGGAGCGCCCGCGAGCGATCTCCTGAGAGTCCGGCTCTGCCAGGTGAGAGTACACGATCTTCTCAGAGAGGGTGAGGGGGCGAGCCAGCCTGGAGGAGGAGGAGGAGGAGGAGGGGCGAGAGAGAGGAAAGGGAGGGGCGAGAGAGAGGAAAGGGAGGGGAGAGAAAAGGGAGAAGACAGAGGAAAGGGAGGGGGGGAGGAGGAGGAGGAGAGAGAGACAGAAGAGGAGGGGAGAGAAGAAAGGAGAGAGAGGGGAAAGGGAGGGGAAAGGGAGGGGCGAGAGGGGAAAGGGAGGGGCGAGAGGGGAAAGGGAGGGGCGAGAGGGGAAAGGGAGGGGCGAGAGGGGAAAGGGAGGGGCGAGAGGGGAAAGGGAGGGGCGAGAGGGGAAAGGGAGGGGCGAGAGGGGAAAGGGAGGGGCGAGAGGGGAAAGGGAGGGGGGAGGAGGAGGAGAGAGAGACAGAAGAGGAGGGGAGAGAAGAAAGGAGAGAGTGGAAAGGGAGGAGAAAGAGGAGAGAGGGGAAAGGGAGGGGCGAGAGAGGGGAAAGGGAGGGGCGAGAGAGGGGAAAGGGAGGGGCGAGAGAGGGGAAAGGGAGGGGCGAGAGAGGGGAAAGGGAGGGGCGAGAGAGGGGAAAGGGAGGGGCGAGAGAGGGGAAAGGGAGGGGCGAGAGAGGGGAAAGGGAGGGGCGAGAGAGGGGAAAGGGAGGGGAGAGGAAAGAGAGGAGAGGAAAGGGAGGAGATTGAAGAGAGGAAAGGGAGGAGAGAGAGAAAAGGGAGGAGATTGAAGAGAGGAAAGGGAGGAGATTGAAGAGTGGAGGAAAGGAGATAGGATTAGTATGTTCAGTACTTTTCATAACATTTTAATTTAAGTTTGCAACCAAACAAAACACTTCCTTAAGTTACAGGGGAAGAAAAACACAAAATTTAGCTATTCCTGGATTTTTGTAGAAATAAAAACAGCAGTGTGATCCAGTCCTGGTTTCACTAGGAGTTTAATAATAAGACACACCTGAGCTTGTTAGCTAGACACACTGGGGGCTGATCAAGCTGGTAGCAGTAAAACCTGGAATGGATCACACTGCTGTAGGATAGGAGTCCGATTCCCTCTCTCTCACCTCTGCCTGACGATGTCAATGTTCTTCTGCATTTTCTCGTAGTTGACGAAGTGGTTCGCCTCGAAACGGCTCATCGCCACTTTCGCTCGCGCGTCGAACGCCGTGGTGAGGTGCAGGCGCCTCGCCCCGCGCCCCAGGGCATGCTGGGAAAGAACGAGACAGAGACAGCGGGTCAGCAGAGAGCCGTACTCGTCGCTGCACCCGAGCAGGGACAGGAATAAATAACTTTTGCAAAACCGCCCTCAGCGCTGTTCTGTTAAAATGAGTTTCTCAGAACAGAATTGAAGTTAGTTAGTTAGCGGAGGCTTTTTCTCCAAAGCGACTTCCAGAGACTAGGGGGGTGAACTCTGCATCATCAACAACTGCTGCTGCTGCTGCAGAGTCACTTCCAATAGGAGCTCGTTTGTTTGACGTCTCATCCGAAAGACGGAGGACAAGGAGGTGAAGCGACTCGCTCAGGGTCTCGCATTTATTGAGCAGACGCCTTTATCCAAGGCGACTTACAGAGGCTAGGGTGTGTGAACTATGCATCAGCTGCAGAGTCACTTACAACTACGTCTCACCCGAAAGACGGAGCACAAGGAGGTGAAGCGACTCGCTCAGGGTCACGCATTTATTTAGCAGACGCCTTTATCCAAGGCGACTTACAGAGACTAGGGTGTGTGAACTATGCATCAGCTGCAGAGTCACTTACAACTACGTCTCACCCGAAAGACGGAGCACAAGGAGGTGAAGTGACTTGCTCAGGGTCACACAGTGAGTCAGTGGCTGAGGTGGGATTTGAACCGGGGACCTCCTGGTTACAAGCCCTTTTCTTTAACCACTGGACCACACAGCCATATAATATTATATATAAAATAATATATATATATATATATTTTTTTTTTTTTATTGTGAATGAGTTTAGCACCTTCATTTTACGTCTATAAGTCGCCCTGGATAAGGGCGTCTGCTAAGAAATAAATAATAATAATAATAATAATAATAATAATAATAATAATAAATTGAGCTTCAGGGGTCGCCTCTGTTGTCACCACGTGATTTTGAAACGCTGAACTGCAGACAGGAGTGTCTGTCTCTCCTCTGAACAGAACCAGACCCAGTTCAGACAGATTGGACCGGGTCTGCTTTCAAACGCAATCCGAGGTCTTCCCATAACGAATAAAACGACATCGGCCTTTTATTTTGATATTTATTTACTTTTTAATATAAATAAAACATAGATCATGAACAAACACAAGGGAAATGGAAAAAAATAACATTAGAATGATTTTATATAGAATGTTTTATTTGTGTATTTTTAAATCACGGTGAATCAGTCCTCAATGTAAAAACGTTTATAATAAATAAAATTAAATACAAATGATAAAGGGAAACACATCTTAAATGTTTTATTAATATAAAATTATCTTAAAACAAATGAAACGGTAAAAATCAGTTATCAATGTAAAAACAAATAATAATAATAAATAATAATAATAATAATAATAATAATAATAATAATAATAATAAGCAAAAAACGCATTTAAAAATGGTTTTATTAATATAAAATAATCTTAAAAAAATGAAACGGTAAAATCAGTTATCAATGTAAAAACAAATAATAATAATAATAATAATAATAATAATAATAATAATTAGCAAAAAACGCATTTAAAAATGGTTTTATTAATATAAAATAATCTTAAAAAAATGAAACGGTAAAATCAGTTATCAATGTAAAAACAAATAATAATAATAATAATAATAATAATAATAATAATAATAATGGCAAAAAACGCATTTAAAAATGGTTTTATTAATATAAAATAATCTTAAAAAAATGAAACGGTAAAATCAGTTATCAATGTAAAAACAAATAATAATAATAATAATAATGGCAAAAAACGCATTTAAAAATGGTTTTATTAATATAATATTTTTAAAAAATGAAACGGTAAAATCAGTTATCAATGTAAAATCAATTAATAAAATAAATAAAAATGTAAAGACAAAAAAACACATTTAAAAATGGTTTTATTAACATAAAATAATCTTTTAAAACAAAAAAAAAAACTGCTTAAGAAACACAAATAAATCACGGTTAAATCAGTCCTCAAAATGTAAAAACATTTATAATAAATAAGAGGTATATTTAAAAAAACAAAAGGAAAGTTTTATATCAAATCATCAAAAGAAATCACGGTTAAATCAGTCCTCAAAATGTAAAAATTTTCCAAAGTCGGCGGAGTCTCAGGAAAGCCAGCGCAATGCGCAGCCCGATTTACACGCAATGCGAGTCAAACAAAACACGACAAAGCGGCAAAATACGCATTTTAATAACAAGAAAAACAACATTATCCATTTAAAAATACACGAGTCTCCCCCCCCCGACATGTAATTAAAACGCAACAAATCCACGATTTATAAACAGCGTTAACCTTGCGGTCACCTTGTGTACTAGAGAAACCAGACACAGCTTAACTTTACACGGTTATATCAAAACACATCGCTAAATAACCATAACTGACACTTCACAGCGTGTAATATTAATGTTTTTTAAGTTAAAAAGCGTCTTTGCCTCGGCTATGTATTTTAGTTACGGACACCGTGACCTAGCAACCTGTTCAGATTGTAGGGGTGGCGACCAAGTTTAGACAGTTTTAATCCCCCAAAAACGCTTTAACAGCCCCGCAGAGCGACCTATTTCGTTGCAGAAACGTTTGAAGATTGTAAACCGCGTGTTTAGGTGCCGGGAAGTTCGTTATTTTTTGTCTTTTTAACCTTTTCTTACCTGAAGCCGGCTGACAGTCAAACAGTACGACGCCATTTTGTGCACTGACAAAGATGCTGTCGCTGGGAGTGACGTAACAATTCGCGGGTTTTTATCAGATCCCGCCCGAGGTCCTGGCAGGGAACATTGTCTTTTGTTTTTTAATTTGTTCGTCCGTTTTTTTTTAGTTTTTAAACATTTCCGCCGATTAAAATCGGCTTCAATAAATCAATAAAATGTACGACAAGACAAAAGTCGTCGAGTTCTGTCAGAAATAAAAAAAAATAAACTTTTTTTGTATTTTGTACATCTGCCATGATCTTGACCTTATCTTTGTCCCTCTGTAAGCAATTTTGTCTTTTAAATTATTATTATTATTTATTTATTTTACACCATATTTACCAGACCCAGAGGAATAAAAATAATAATAATAAAACGACATTTCATTTTAATTAAAAAAAAAAAACCAAAAAAAAAAATCTTAGAAATGGACTGTACGGTTGCTACGGGAAACGAGGTAAAAAAAAATAAATAAATCAACAAACAAACTTCTCGCAAAATGAAAACACGTTTCAATAAAAAAAGGTGCGGTTTTAGGTTATTAAAAAAAGGTAGCAACGTAAAAAAAAAGGTTTTAAATTCTAAAAAATAGTCCAAGTTGAAAGGTTACCTTTAAAAACAGCGCGTCGCCGAATAAACGTTGTAATAAAAACATGGCGAAGCATCACCCCGATTTGATCTTTTGCAGAAAGCAAGCAGGCGTTGGTAAGAGAAAAAACTCTTTATTTTTACGAAGTAGCGATCCAGTGTTTTTATAAATCGACTTTACGTTTACTGCTGGGTCGCTAATCTTTGCTTTTAAACAAAGTTTTTGAAATTTTGACCACAGATTTAGAGAGTCTCCTTCGCTGGATCTCTGAACACTCGCGTGTTAAAAATATATCTCTGAAAGATGTTTTTTTTATATATATTCAAAGAATACAAAGTTATTAAAACCTTTCCGTCTTTTTTTTAAAAAAAAAAATTACTCCCGAATTTCACGGCTTAATAGTTTGAATAAAAAACGCCGAATACGTCGTCACAGTGCGTCTGCTTTACGTAACAAAATGGTCATTTTAACTACAAAATGAATTATTATTATTATTATTATTATTATTATTATTATTATTATTATTATTGAAGAGTCCTTAAGACTCACCTCTTCAGACAGCACCTGTAGCACTCCTCTGTTTGTATCCTGGGACACTATCACCCTTCATTTAAATGTGCTTTATTTTGCTCTTATCTGCCCCCTATTTTACTGCATTTAATCCTGTACTTCAGAATACTGTAATCTGCCAAGTGTTTAACCTGTAGTACTTTGTATTTAATCACATCCTGATGTAACTATCACTATTTAATCATATCCTGATGTAACTTTCACTATTATCTGCTGTATTATTGAATTGTGGTTTGTCACACTTGAACAAAAGTTATTGTATTTCTTGCTCTTATTGTATTACTTGTATTGTAACTCTTGAAATGTATTTGCTTACGATTGTAAGTCGCCCTGGATAAGGGCGTCTGCTAAGAAATAAATAATAATTATTATTATTATTATTATTATTATTATTATTATTATTATTTATTTCTTAGCAGACGCCCTCATCCAGGGCGACTTACAATCGTAAGCAAATACATTTCAAGTATCACAGTACAAGTAATAATACAATTAAGAGCAAGATAAATACAATGACTTTGGTTCTAGCAAGTACAAGTATTGACAAAATACAATTCAATAACGGAGCAGATAACAGTGTCAGTGATAGTTACATCAGGATATAATTAAATACAAAATACTACAGATTAGACACGTGTGGCAGATTACAATACTCTAAAGTACAGGATTAAATGCAGTAAAATAGGGGGCAGATAAGAGCAAGTAAAGTGCATTTAAGGAAGAGTGATAAAGTGTCCAGAGGGAAAAGAGGAGTTTCTACAGGTGCTGTCTGAAGAGGTGAGTCTTGAGGAGGCGCCGGAAGGTGGTCAGGGACTGGGCAGTCCTGACATCTGTAGGAAGGTCATTCCACCACTGTGGGGACGAGGGTGGAGAAGGAGCGGGCTCTGGAGGCAGGGGAGCGTAGCGGAGGTAGAGCCAGTCTTCTAGTGCAGGAGGAGCGGAGAGGTCGAGTCCTGGTTTCACTGGGAGTTTAATAATAAGACACACCTGAGCTTGTTAGCTAGACACACTGGGGGCTGATCAAGCTGGTAGCAGTAAAACCTGGACTGGATCACACTGCTGTGCGATAGGAGTCTGATTCCCAGCCCTGCGTTTGCTACTGCATGAATTAAAAACGTGTATCGTCTAATTTGTTGTGTTTTTTTTGTCTTGCAGCCATCGGAAGACTCTGTGAAAAATGTGAGTACCTAATCTTGAGAGATCCCAATATTATATACTGTACAGTACAGCTGCCTTGTGAATACAGGGGTGTGCGATTCATAGCGCCTGACGCCTGTTATAAATTATCACATTACAGAATATCACATTACAGAAATTCACAATACAGAAAATCAGAAGCATGCTGGGAGCTGTAGTTCTGTATTATAGAGGTTTGTATTGGAGCAGAAGACCACAGCATAAAGAACTACAGCTCCCAGCATGCCTCACCATGGCCGCGGGCGCAGAGGCATGCTGGGAGCCGTAGTCCTAGCCAGCAAGTTCACTCCACAGGGTGATGATGGCTAAACTTTTGGCCACAGCTGTCATGAATCTTTACTTAAACATTAAAAGCTGTAAAAAAAGAACTAAATATATATTATTGGCTTAAAAAAAATAAATAAAACGGTTGAACAAAAACAGCCATGAATTTCCTTGTATTGGTTGAATGGGATCCTGACTCTCTGTCTCCCCCTGCTGGCAGGCGATGGCAAGTGCGTGATCTGTGACTCCTACGTGCGACCGTGCACGCTAGTGCGGATCTGTGACGAGTGTAACTATGGATCCTACCAGGGGCGCTGCGTCATCTGTGGGGGTCCGGGGGTCTCGGACGCGTACTACTGCAAGGAATGCACCATCCAGGAGAAAGATGTAAGTCTGAGAGGGGGAGGGGGTTAAATTCAACAGCAAACTAACGTTTCCACTAGAAGTCTCTCTCAGCGTCTTCAGTGTAAATTCAACGGCAAACGTTTCCACTAGAAGTCTCTCTCAGCGTCTTCAGTGTAAATTCAACGGCAAACGTTTCCACTAGAAGTCTCTCTCAGCGTCTTCAGTGTAAATTCAATGGCAAACGTTTCCTCTAGAAGTCTCTCTCAGCGTCTTGCGGTGCTGTGTTGTATTTTAGAGTTGAGAGCGCTCTCAGAGTAAGTTTGTCAGCTCTGAGACACCGTTGTATTCTCATGCTGTTGTTTTTTGAACTACACCAGTAAAGGCTGGTTCCTATGAAGCTGCAAAATCACTGTTTGTTTGAATCAAGAATTTTAGCTTTTTAATTTATTTTTTCTTCCTACAGAGAGACGGGTGTCCGAAGATTGTGAATTTGGGAAGTTCGAAAACGGATCTGTTCTACGAGAGAAAGAAATACGGGTTTAAGAAACGGTGAATCCATCTTACGAGACTGCCAGCAGCTTCAATGCTTATTTTTTTTGAAAAGAAGAAAAAAAAAATTGTGAATTTTTTTTTTTTTTTTTTAATGATTCTGTGTTAGAATTTTCAATTGTAATAAAACTGATTTCTTCATCTTTATTATTATTATTTATTTATTTATTTATTTATTTTATTTTTTTTTTTTTAGAAAGAAATACATACTGAATCACCAACACATGGGTTTGTTTTTTGCAATAGATTTCTGAGAACGTTTTAGCAAAATGGGTGTTTGGAGCTGAGGAGGGACTGGGAGGGAAGCAGCGTGGCTCTAGCAGAGCTGAGGAGGGACTGGGAGGGAAGCAGCGTGGCTCTAGCAGAGCTGAGGAGGGACTGGGAGGGAAGCAGTGTGGCTCTAGCGGAGCTGAGGAGGGACTGGGAGGGAAGCAGTGTGGCTCTAGCGGAGCTGAGGAGGGACTGGGAGGGAAGCGGCGTGGCTCTAGCGGAGCTGAGGAGGGACTGGGAGGGAAGCGGCGTGGCTCTAGCGGAGCTGAGGAGGGACTGGGAGGGAAGCGGCGTGGCTCTAGCGGAGCTGAGGAGGGACTGGGAGGGAAGCGGCGTGGCTCTAGCGGAGCTGAGGAGGGACTGGGAGGGAAGCGGCGTGGCTCTAGCGGAGCTGAGGAGGGACTGGGAGGGAAGCGGCGTGGCTCTAGCGGAGCTGAGGAGGGACTGGGAGGGAAGCGGCGTGGCTCTAGCGGAGCTGAGGAGGGACTGGGAGGGAAGCGGCGTGGCTCTAGCGGAGCTGAGGAGGGACTGGGAGGCGTGGCTCTAGCGGAGCTGAGGAGGGACTGGGAGGGAAGCAGCGTGGCTCTAGCGGAGCTGAGGAGGGACTGGGAGGCGTGGCTCTAGCGGAGCTGAGGAGGGACTGGGAGGGAAGCAGCGTGGCTCTAGCGGAGCTGAGGAGGGACTGGGAGGGAAGCAGCGTGGCTCTAGCGGAGCTGAGGAGGGACTGGGAGGGAAGCAGCGTGGCTCTAGCGGAGCTGAGGAGGGACTGGGAGGGAAGCAGCGTGGCTCTAGCGGAGCCGAGGAGGGACTGGGAGGAAAATTATTCATAATTTATTTTTATATGTTTTGGTCTGTGAATTAATTTTGTGTTAATAGTTATATAAAATAATAATAATATACTATATATCTCACAACAGTACATTTACAATAAACAAACTGACCAAACTGGCTGAAGGAGACGATGGAGGCAAACCAAACCACATTTCCCAGAATGCATTGTGCATTTCAATTTCCTCCGGGCTCCACTCCTGCTTCTGATTGGCTGGTGATGCAGCGCGTCACAGTGGCCTCTCCTGCACTTTCTTCAACCAATCCGGGCTCTGTTGCTATCACGCAGTTTGTATTTTTAGCAGAGGGGCAAAGCACTCACTTCTTTCTGCGGGGCTTTGTGTATTCATCCGCCAATGGGACCTAAGAGAATATAGACCCACTGTTTATTTTTTTGTTTTTTTGTTAATTTACAGCATGTGTGTCTGGCTGGCTGGCGCAATCATTTTCTTTAAGGTTATTATGGAGTAGGAATGAATTCTCCCTTCCAGTCCCTCCTCAGCTCCACTAGAGCCACGCCGCTTCCCTCCCAGTCACTCCTCAGCTCCGCTAGAGCCACGCTGCTTCCCTCCCAGTCCCTCCTCAGCTCCGCTAGAGCCACACTGCTTCCCTCCCAGTCCTTCCTCAGCTCCGCTAGAGCCGCACTGCTTCCCTCCCAGTCCCTCCTCAGCTCCGCTAGAGCCACGCCGCTTCCCTCCCAGTCCCTCCTCAGCTCCGCTAGAGCCACGCTGCTTCCCTCCCAGTCCCTCCTCAGCTCCGCTAGAGCCACGCTGCTTCCCTCCCAGTCCCTCCTCAGCTCCGCTAGAGCCACACTGCTTCCCTCCCAGTCCCTCCTCAGCTCCGCTAGAGCCACGCCGCTTCCCTCCCAGTCCCTCCTCAGCTCCGCTAGAGCCACGCTGCTTCCCTCCCAGTCCCTCCTCAGCTCCGCTAGAGCCACGCTGCTTCCCTCCCAGTCCCTCCTCAGCTCCGCTAGAGCCACGCTGCTTCCCTCCCAGTCCCTCCTCAGCTCCACTAGAGCCACGCTGCTTCCCTCCCAGTCCCTCCTCAGCTCCACTAGAGCCACGCTGCTTCCCTCCCTCCCAGTCCCTCCTCAGCTCCGCTAGAGCCACGCTGCTTCCCTCCCAGTCCCCTCTCAGCTCCGCTAGAGCCACGCTGCTTCCCTCCCAGTCCCTCCTCAGCTCCACTAGAGCCACGCTGCTTCCCTCCCAGTCCCTCCTCAGCTCCACGCTGCTTCCCTCCCTCCCAGTCCCTCCCAGTCCCTCCTCAGCTCCACAGAAGTGATCTATAGCATATTTAAAGTGGGGTTTTAATTTAATTTGCAGTTTGAATTAATTTTAATGTGAAAAACTTGCAAAAAAAACCCCCTCAAAGCCAGGGAGGAAAGGGTTAACAAAAAGGCCGGCTTGGAGAATGTAGTCCCGGTGAAATTTGCATCACCAAAAGGGTGCGAGAATGTGACCAGACCCGCGTTATTAATCCGCGGTGTGGTCAGATTTCGCAAGAGAGAGGAAAGTTTATTTTTTGTAATTGGGCTGTTTTTGACTGAGCGGTTACGATGCCGCGGAGAGGAGGAGGAGGAGAAGGAGGAGGCTGGGATATTTAAATAAAATTATCACAAAAATATATATAAATATACTGTCAACAAGCAAATAATAATAATAATAATAATAATAATAATAATAATAATAATAATATATATTTATGTAACACGCCACTCACCCATTTATCAACACGGGCCGAGGAAAATTAAAACGAATTTGGAGCCGAAATTAAAACGATACAAGGCGCCTCTTTTTTTTTTCTCCTAGTAAGTATATCATACAAATCTGAAACTGGCCATCATATATTTTGTTTACAAATATATGCTATGGTCAAACGTGGTGGTTTTATATTGCCAACGTATACCCTTTTTTTTAAAAAAAGCAAGACGCGATATTTTGTGTGTGAAATGTCTGTATAAAAACAGGTCTGAGCGTTTTCATTCATTGAAATGTTATACGTTTTTTAATAAACATTAAGCAGATTTTAAAATGTTTTGTTTGTGTGTGTGGGGGGGGGGGTGAATTGTTTTTTAAAAAAATAAAAATCGCCTCATTTTTCGCTTAACAAAAAAAAAAAAAACAACGTTATTTTTTATTTAAATAACTGTTTCGCTCTCATACATACAAATTAACACGAAATTATTACCGTGGGTTTGGGAAAAATGTTTATTAAGACTTATTTTAACGCGTTTGTGTTGTTTCACACATAATAATAATAATAATAATAATAATAGTAATAATAATAATAATAATAATAATAATAATAATAATAATAATAATAATAATAATTAAGGTTGTGTTTATAATTTTTTCACCAGCGAACGCGTCGACGACGTCATCACGCACGCCAGGCAGCGTGTCGTGTTTAAAATGAAATATATTAACTTGCTAAAAGTTACATTTTGACGCGGTTTGTAGGAGGCTAAATAAAACGTTACAAATTTGATTTAAATGTATTTATTAACACAGACTGTTTTGTGTGTGTGTGTGTGCAAGGAAGGTCAACAAGCGTACACGATTCAGGTTTTAAAACAGCAGTAATAATTATTTAAAAAACTGGTGTCCATTTATTACGTGTATGTATTAATTAATTTATTTGACAGGGGACCAATACATTTCTTTTTAACACGTATGACGTATGAATGGTGTTGCTATCCCATAATGATCCGCCTTTTTTATTATCAATATATATATATATATATATATATATATATATATATATATATATATATATATATATATATATCCCTTCGTTACAAAACATTTCAATTTGACTAAGAGAACATTTTACTGCTCGGGAAACTTCGACAGCAAACGGAAAGCCTTCGTGTTTTACGTACAAAACGTCATGACGTCACGGAAGCTGTTGTTGATTCCTATGGTC
>NW_026708733.1:0-37764 GCF_902713425.1 Acipenser ruthenus
AAAGCAAACGTTTTAGAGCTCAATTTTTAAGAGAGTTCAAGAGCTGACATATGCAGGAGCTGGCAATATTGACGTATTCCCAAGGGCTTTATCTTTTGGTCTTTCTGGGAACAATTTAAAAAGAAAAGAAAGCAATGTCATTTGTAAAGAAACGAATTTGATAGAAAACCTAACGTTTTCGAGGTCAGTTGTCGATTTAAATGTGTCCAGTAATGTGCACATTTCCCTGATTGCGAATATAATACGAAGTCTTGCCTTCAGTTAATATTTTAGAAAAACTGCTTTGCAAACAGAAGAAAAACAAGCTAGCAGAGGATGGTTTCGATCCATCGACCTCTGGGTTATGGGCCCAGCACGCTTCCCCTGCGCCACTCTGCTACAGATGTCTCATGATTGAATTAGCACAGATGAGTGATTTCACTCGGGCAGCCTAGCAGGCGGTCTGCTGCGAGTGATTTACTGACACACCCACACCTTTCACTCCGTCTCCAAGATATTCCGTCACAACTACAACAGTACAATAATAACTGAGACCCGAACAGTGTCACAGACGGTTCTAGCATGTCCCTTTTGTCCTATAAGTCATTAGATCCTTTTGCAAGGAAGGCCTTGGTTGCAAGGGTGTGCGGTTCTTTGATGGACTCAGATTCAGTTAAAATGTGTTTGCCCACTGACGACGGGAAGGAGAATGTAGAGATGGGAGCCCAGCTAACAAGATTTAAGTTTTGCAGGTATCAGGCTTTAAAGACTGTCACCCACACCTGAGAGCAGAAACTGTCCCAAAACTGTCACAGCTACTGGAAGCAGGCTGATCTTTGGGAAACAAATTGAACATTTGTGAAAGTGCAACAAATCTTGTAATGACTGTAATGTATTTAAAGAATATACAAATATTAGAAAATATTATTAGCAGATCTGTGGAAGGCCTGTGAGAAGGAGTTCATTGCATTGAAGGTCAGGCTGACCTGCTGAAAGTTCCAAACCTCCCTTATCAGACAAAAGCATCTTTTTTAATTAGACTCAGTCACAAAACATTCTTATCCAAAGAGAGCAGAATGGTAGAATCTATGGAACAGTTAATATGCGAGAAGCAATCGAACTAGGTTTGATTATAGTAAGAAAAAGCAAAAATATTTAAATAAATAAGAAACCCAATATAATAACATTAAGTAAATGTATGAGCAGTCCAATTAATATTAATAATAAAAAATTAACCTCTTGCCTTCTGTGTATATCAATGAAGTAAAACAGAATTGTAGTTTATAAGAGATTGCTACATTGACATATCTGAATTAGAACTACATATTATAAAATCATTTAAACTATGAACTGTAACTCTAACAGTAAACTTACTGAAGGAATACAACTAATGTTGTAACCTCGTTCTCACCTGCTTGTGGTACAGGCAGTGTTGAAGATGACTCATTGGTGTTGGCTGATGAAGCAGGGATTTTTGATGGGCAGCGATTTAAAAGCCAAGATCGTCTGTATAATGAGCGATCTCGTTAATATTAACGAACAGAAATACCTTTTGGATAACAGAAGATACGCGTTTATCTTACAATAATCATTTTCTATATAGAACAGAAATTAATTAGAACCTGGCAGGAAGAGATGTGAACAGAAAGTGTAGTACGCGATAATTGATTAAGTTAGATATTGGTTTGAAATAATGAGTATTAGAAAATGCTTACGATAGTATTTCATATTAATCAACCCTAAAATTGGCAAAAAGCAAAGGTTGTCTTAAAACCCGCTTTATCTGGATACATATCAAAGAAGTTGTCACCTGTTCCATCAAAACATTACACACAAAAGACAACATTCCTCCTTCGAGGAGAGCAACCACCAAGAAAAGGTGTTAAAACCAATCCTCGCCCAGGACAACTGGAAGCTGCTAGAGACTGGAAAATGCTGGCAGATGTTGGTCAATGGCTTATTTTTCCACCTGAGATTGCCACCACTAACCTTCGACCAGATATTGTCTTGTGGTCTGGATCAGCACGCCTTGTTCACCTGGTAGAGTTAACAGTGCCATGGGGGGATGCTGTAGATGAGGCGTATGAGAGGAAGAAACTGCGGTATGCTCAACTAGCCGCTGAAGCAGAACAGCGAGGATGGAGGGTCCGGGTTTATCCAGTGGAGGTGGGTTGTCGAGGATTTGTGGCACACTCTACAACCCGGTTTCTCAGAGATGTCAGATTCAGTGGCCAAGAGTTGCATCGCACAGTGAAGAACTTATCTGAGCAGCAGAGAGGAGCAGCAATTGGCTGTGGTTGAGACGGAAAGATTCAGAAAAGATAGACAGAAAGATACGCTGATGGACGGGTAAGTAAGCCAGAATCACTGTTGAGCCCTCTTGAGGTGTCGTGGACTAGTCGACAAAACACTGAGGATGGAAGGTGCCCACTTGAAGACCCCAAAGGTGTACCCTACTTAGCTCAATCCAGATGGTTTTCATGCTGATGCGCTGGGGAGACCGCATTGTGGTTGATCCCCGAAGCCAGCATCGCAGCCGTTGTGCGTGCTGATGCGCTTTGGAGGTAAAATAAGCTGATCCTTGGAGCCAGCATTACACGTCAGCCATCAACACCAGCCAGAAGGATATCTGCATCATCATATGGAAGGAAACGCAAATGAAGGAGACACAGATGCAGATGGATCACATTAGTTTACTGCAAAGCTATGTCTTAGTTGGTGCTTATCTTGGTGAGAGCTGAGTTCAAATCAGCATGAAGTTTTAACATCTAATCTCATGTAATGGAAATCTGCGTGTATGTGGTTTTATGTTGTCTAATTAAAGTGTTTGTCTGCCAAGATATGTTTTAAGGGGCTTAGTGGTCAGGTGGTTAAAGAAAAGCTCTTGTTACCAGGGGGTTCCTGGTTCAATCCCTGCTCAGCCACTGGCTCATTGTGTGTGACCCTGTCTCTGAGCAAGTCACTTAACCTCCTTGTGCTCCTTCCTTCAAATGAGATGTAAAACTCAGGTCCTATTGTAAGTGACTCTAAGCAACAGTGGTGATGCACAGTTTATCTGTAAGTTGCTTTGAATAAAAACATCTACTAAATAAATAAATAAAACTGATAACCTTAAAAATGATTTCCAGTTATTTAAAATAAAAAATAAAAACCTTTGCTACAGGCACTGCTGACTCTTTACTTTTAGTGTTCTCAGTAAAAAATAACGAAACATGGAAATAGATGTGCAGGAACCACGTAGCTATTTATTTGATCAAAAGATTTAGCTACTTAAAGAAAACCTGCCTCCCTGTCTGCCGAATCCACCTGCTGGACACTTCTTGAATAACTGCTCATTTCCTTCCTTCCACAGGCTCGTGTTTGTTTCTGTCTTTGACCATAGTTTCAGGGGAGAGCGCGAACGCAGTCCCCCACTACCAGAAATTATGCAGTCAAGATTCCCGCATTTGGGGAATTCACAGGGGTCAGCACAGCCGGAGTTCAATGGCCAAGCCTCGCCCTGGGTGAACCTTTTTCTTTTTTTAAGTTTTATTAAGTTCTGAAACAAATTTACAAATCCAAATAATAATGGCATATTGTGGCAATGTGCCCCATCCCTGTGTGCATTTGTGTGTTGCGTGCGTGTGTAAATGTTGGTGTATAGTCATTGGTACATGGGATATAAACGGGTCTGTGTTTCACGTGTATTTAAAAATGTAGATTTGCATTTAGGCACGAGGAGGGCACAAATCACTTCACGTGCTGGTTAAATGTAATATGTGAGCACGGGGTTGCACAGAATTAATTCACGTGCTGGGATTCAAGTGAATAATTAATTAGTAATTGAATCCCAGCACAATAGTATATATAGACGCACATTTCATTCAGTCAGCGTTGGGTGTTCGGTGAGTGGAGAACGGGAGAGAGAGAAGGAGAAAAGTAATTGTTAAAATAATCGTTAAAAGAAGCTCACCGTGTTTGGTCCGTTTTTGTTTGTCTTTTTATTTTGGCGTATAGTGCTGTGTCCTGTTTTTGTGTTCCAACCTTTTATTTTCTGTTCTGTTTATTAAGCTTAACCAAAACTCCAAGTCTCTGTGAGTTACTTCCTGGCTCTGGTCTGACGCCCACCCACTCCGGCCGTCTTTGTGACACATATATATTATACAAAAAAAACATCATATTGTTACATATTACAAAACATATTTGCAAAAATTAACTTACCTAAATACCTTCCTGTGGCAAAGTGGTTAGTAAGGGGAACAGGTGTAGCGGTGATGCGGTGCAGGAGTGACAGGCAGACAACGATAATCCAGTGGGAAAACTATTTTATTTTAATTCCTGGTCTAGTGACCATAAAATAACGATGTGTAGAGCGCGGGGATGAAAACACAGGTTTACAGTCCTGGCAAAAGAAAACAAAAACACGGTCTCGGGTGCGTGCAGTCGTGCGGGTGGTGAGTGAATACACTTTATTTTGTGACGGTTCGTGATGTGGTGATCCGGCTTGTGCTGGCCCACGGCGACAGCTCCGGATGTGCTTTAGCTGTCTGGTGATTCCAAAAACACACAGTTATTTTACAGCTACAAACAAACACAAACACACACACGCAACTCTCTATAGAGTGATAGTTACAGTACTTTACTGTCTCGTCCTTCTCGGTCCTTGGCTTAACCCAAACGAAGGAAAAGAACAGCATTACCCTGGCCCCTATATGTAATCCCGCATGATATCTAGGTAAACGGTTGCAGCTGTCTTTTTACTTGCAGCTGCCCCTCGTTTACCTGTCAAATCAATACGGTCTTACAACAGAGTCTCGCTTCCTTCCAGGCTGACCCACTTCCCGGTCCCGGAAACGAACTGTCAGGCCAGCCCTTCCAGATACTTCTCCTCCCATTCTTTAGCGCCCTCACAGGTCGGGAGAAAGATTTATCACCAGAACTCATTGTATTTCTGTCACATATCCCACGGTCAGAGTGGAGCCGAAGGAACACTCGGCTAACTCTACCTTTCCCATTGCTCCCCCCTCCCGGGAAAAATAATCTGCATTTTGGTGTCTTTCCCTGCACGGTGTACCATATGGTACATGAAGGGCTGCAATGCCAGATACCACCGAGTTATCAGGGCATTGCTGTCCTTCATTGTGCTTAACCACTTGAGTGGGGGCGTGGTCTGTGACAAGATCAAACGAGTGTCCCAGCAGGTAGTATCGTAAAGAGTGAGTAGCCCATTTAATGGCCAAACACTCTTTTTCGACTACGGAGTAGTTACGTTCCCGAGGTAACATTTTTTTTGCTTAGGTACAATATCGGGTGTTCTACTCCAGCTACTTTTTGGGACAAGACTGCACCCAAACCTCCATCCGAGGCGTCGGTGTGGAGGATGAATCTCTTGGTGAAATCTGGGGTTATAAGAGTGGGGGCCTGGCAAAGTTTACGCTTGATCGTATCAAACGCCCCCTGACACTCAGCTGACCATTTAATTAAATTTGGCGCACTCTTTTTGGTGAGGTCGACTAACGGGTTAACCACTGTGGCGTACTCGGGGATGAAGCGGTGGTAATAACCGGCTAAGCCCAGTAGTGACCTCACCTGAGTCTTGGTTTTGGGGATCGCTGCATCAACCAAAGCCTGGATTTTGGTGACCACAGGTCTCACCCTTCCATTTCCCATTAAAAATCCCAAATATTGAGTCTCTGTTTTGGCAAAGGCACATTTTCTCAAGTTAGCTGTCAGCCGGGCTGCTCTTAGAGACTGAAGAACGGCTGCAAGCCTAGCCAAATGCTCTCGCCAGGTGGAGCTGTAAATCACCACGTCATCAATATACGCTGCTGCATATTCATGATGTGGGCGTAAAACCTGGTCCATCAGTCTCTGAAAGGCAGCGGGGCGCACCATGTAGCCCAAATGGCATGGTTTTAAAGTGGAACAGCCCTTCTGGTGTTGAAAATGCGGTTTTCTCTCTGGAGCTGCGGGTTAAAGGGATTTGCCAGTATCCCTTCGTCAGGTCCAGAGTGGAAATAAACCTCGCTTTTCCCAGTCTGTCTAAAAGCTCGTCGACCCGAGGCATGGGATACGCATCGAACTTAGCAATAGCGTTTACCTTTCTGAAATCCACGCAGAAGCGGTTGGTGCCGTCCTTCTTGGCCACTATAACAATGGGGCTGCACCACTCGCTCCTGGAAGGTTCAATCACCCCAAGCTCGAGCATATCCCATACCTCTTTGCGCACGCCACTTCGTCGACTTTCTGGGATCCGGTACGGTCTCTCTCGCACTGTGACACCTGGTGGAGAGATAATGTCATATTCAACTAAGTTTGTCCTGCCGGGCACATCAGAAAAAACATCACTGAACTCCTCAATAAGCTTACGCAGCTCTCTTTGCTGATCCGGAACCAACTGTTCCCCCATTGAAATCGCTCTTGTGCTCGGGGTCTCTGGACAGGGGCCTAAATCATCCTCCATATTGTCTGGGGCTATAAATAAGACCTCCCTTGCCTGCCAGGGCTTTAACAAATTAACATGGTAAATTTCACGTTCATTCCGGCAATCGGGCTGTCTAATTTCATAATTTACTTTCCCTATAGCCCGAATCACCTCATACGGCCCCTGCCATTTAGCACACAGTTTTGATTCTGATGAGGGAAGTAGCAGCATTACCTTGTCCCCTGGTCGAAAGGTTTGAATCCGTGCATTTTTGTTGTAATGCTGCTGCTGTCGGTGCTGAGCCGATCTGAGGTTGTCTTGGGCCAAACGACCGACCAAATCCAGGCGATCTCTTAGTAGGAGCACATGCTGCACTACATTTTTAGACGAGCCTTTGTGCTCCTCCCACCCCTCTCTCAGCAGGTCGAGAATGCCGCGAGGCTGCCGGCCGTACAGGAGCTCAAAAGGGGAGAACCCCGTTGAACTCTGCGGCACTTCTCTCACCGCAAACAGGAGGTAGGGAAGAAGCGATGCCCAATGTTTCTGCTCTTGTGTTACAAATCGCCTCAGCATCGACTTTAAGGTCTGATTAAAACGTTCAACCAGACCGTCCGATTGTGGATGATAAACGGACGTCCTGATGGGACGTATTTTCAATATTTTGTACACCTGCTGTAACGTATTGGACAGAAAATTGGTCCTGTGATCGGTCAAAATCTCCTTGGGGATCCCTACTCTAGCCATAATCTGCGCTAACTCGGTGGCTATTGCAGCGGCACTAGTGGACCTCAATGGAACTGCCTCCGGGTATCGCGTTGCGTAATCCACCACCACTAATATATGCGTATACCCGGAGTCAGAAGGTAGCAAAGGGCCCACTATGTCCATTGCAATGCGCTCGAAAGGAGTGGAAATAATCGGCAGTGGGACCAAAGGGGCGGGGCGCACTCGACCCGGCGCTACTCGCTGGCAGTCTGGGCATGTGGCTACATATCTCGACACATCAGTATGAAGACCTACCCAATAGAATCGAGCCAATATCCGTTCCCTCGTCTTCTCGGCTCCGAGGTGCCCCGCAAAAGGGATATCATGCGCCAGCCTCATGACCTCGGTCCGACAAGACGGGGGAACCAACAATTGTGTTACAGGCTGTCCTGTGCCCGCGGCTAGGTTTACCCTATACAGTAATTGCCCCTTGATACTGAAATGTGGATATACTAGCGCCCCAGCGCCGTCAACATCCTTACCTTCAATGGACCGGACCTGCCCCCAAGCGTGCACCAGTGACGGGTCATTATGTTGGCCCCACACTAGGTCCGCGCTTGAGTACCACGGGTCCGGTACATTGAGAGGGGCTGGAATAACTTCTGCTCTAGTTGGTCCAGTAACCTCGCTCTCTCTGTCACACTGCGTTCCCACTCCCTTCGACTGGCGTTTGTTACCATTGCAGCACTCTCCCACCAGACCCCAGCCTTGTATCACAAATGCTCCCTCCCATTTCGCGGTCCGTCTCTCCTTATTTGTTTTTCTAGGACGGAAAAGAGGGGAAAACATTTCAGTGTGAAAAGGAAACACATCACCAATTCGTTCCTTTTTTTCTGCCACGTTTACGTGTGTGGCTGAGACTGCCATTATTTGCATCAATTCTTTGAATTTTGGCCAGTCTCGGCCCAGAATAACTGGGTGTGGCAACCTTTCCGCCACCCCAACTACAAGGTGACGTTTTATCGGTCCTACCGATAAGTATACTTTTAATGTGGGGTATGCCGCCGTGTCTCCATGGATACAGGAGATGGCCACCTGACCTCGTGGCCGCCACGACACACCGCCCAGGAGAGCTGTCCTAATCAAAGTCTGCTCACACCCTGTGTCCACTAATGCGTGGGTTTTCACATTCCCTAACACAACATTAATCAAACAAGGCCCCTCCCGACCATTTTCCCCCCACTTACCAGTTTCAGGTGCCCAATTGCACGCGGCCACATCACACTCCATGGCAGCGGGGCATGACCTGGCCAGATGTCCCGGCTGGTGGCACCTAAAACAGATAGGAGGGACAGAGGGGGCATAGGTTAGAAATCTGTCCCGCTGCTGGTATGGCAACGGGGCAGGGGCAGCACCTCTACCCCAGTTGGGGGCCAACCTTGGTCTCCATGGGGGGGGGAGGCAAGGGGGCCCAATGGGGTCGGTGCTCTAGGAGGTCTGGGTCCCTGGAACGTGGGGGGTGGTGGTGGTGGTGTTGGAGTAGAGGGAGGGAGAGGTCGGCTGCTCCGAAGGGCAGGGGCCGACAGGATCCCGATCCGGGCAGAGGTCAGGGAGTCCTCGAAATCTTCAGCCAGTTTGACTGCCTCCTCCAGGGTGTCGGGGTTGTGGCGCCGTATCCACGCCTGGGTCTCGGCGCCGACCACATGGCAGAACTGCTCTACCACAATGGCTTCCCCCATCTGCTGGGCAGTCTTCTTCCCGGGGGTCAGCCAGTGCACCATGTGGTCGCACAACCGCTCTGCAACCACCCTGGGGCGTGTCTCCGGGGCTCTCTGGTACTCCCTAAACCGCGCCCGGTGGGTCTCCGTGGTGATGTTCAGACGGCGGAGGATAGCCTGCTTGACCAGGTCATAATCGGTGGCGTGATGGTCGCTCATGGCTTGGTAGGCTGCCTGAGCCTCCCCAATCAGGCAGGGTCCCAACTGGCTGGCCCAGAACTCCCGCGGCCAAGCCGCCGCGGTAGCCAGCCGCTCGAACGCCACCAAATACGCCTCCGGGTCATCCTCCGCCGACATCTTCATTGCCCGTGCCTTCGGGGGCGACATCAGCGGTGTTGTGGTAGGGGTCGTCGCTGCAGCAACGGCCAACCCTACCCGTTTAATGAGCGCCGTGTAGCGCTACTCCCTCCTTCTCTCCTCTGCGTCGCGTCTGCTCTCCAGCGCCTGCAGCAGCTCCGCCAGTGCGTTGCGGTCCATAGTCCCGTGCTCTGACACCACGTGTGGCAAAGTGGTTAGTAAGGGGAACAGGTGTAGCGGTGATGCGGTGCAGGAGTGACAGGCAGACAACGATAATCCAGTGGGAAAACTTTATTTTATTTTAATTCCTGGTCTAGTGACCATAAATAATAAGCCCCAGCAATACACAACGATGTGTAGAGCGCAGGGATGAAAACACAGGTTTACAGTCCTGGCAAAAGAAAACAAAAACACGGTCTCGGGTGCGTGCAGTCGTGCGGGTGGTGAGTGAATACACTTTATTTTGTGACAGTTCGTGATGTGGTGATCCGGCTTGTGCTGGCCCACGGCGACAGCTCCGGATGTGCTTTAGCTGTCTGGTGATTCCAAAAACACACAGTTATTTTACAGCTACAAACAAACACAAACACACACACGCAACTCTCTATAGAGTGATAGTTACAGTACTTTACTGTCTCGTCCTTCTCGGTCCTTGGCTTAACCCAAACGAAGGAAAAGAACAGCGTTACCCTGGCCCCTATATGTAATCCCGCATGATATCTAGGTAAACGGTTGCAGCTGTCTTTTTACTTGCAGCTGCCCCTCGTTTACCTGTCAAATCAATACGGTCTTACAACAGAGTCTCGCTTCCTTCCAGGCTGACCCACTTCCCGGTCCCGGAAACGAACTGTCAGGCCAGCCCTTCCAGATACTTCTCCTCCCGTTCTTTAGCGCCCTCACAGGTCGGGAGGAAGATTTATCACCAGAACTCATTGTATTTCTGTCACACTTCCCCTCACCCTTGTGCCTTAATCCGATATCTTCTACTCACTCAGAACAAAATAAAAACTGGATCCTCTAATTAAACTAACACTTAAGGACAATTTGGGAAACCATCTGCTCCCTCTCCAGCCCCCAGATTTTACTCACTTCATCTCCTGATCTGTGCACCAAGTCTCGTGCCACATAATCCCTTGCTATCGAAAGTGCTAGAGCATACACTGCTTCTGCGGACAATGCACATTTCTTCCACAGCAGTATGTTCCTTGCTTTCCACAAAGCATCTTTTGTGCAATTAATGATCGACCAGATCTTGCCAAACTTCTCTTTACTTATCTTTATACTTGACAATCCATAAAGAATGCCATGCTCTGTCAAGACTATCTTTCTCTCTATTTTCTCCAACCAAATATACATCTTCCGCCACACTTCCTGTGCAAAGGAGCAGGACCACATCAAATGATGTACCGTCTCTTCCCCCAAACATCTTGGCCTTATGCAAACAGGACTAGCTGTTCCACCACGTCGATATAAAAAGCTTCTTAGAGGAAGACACTGATGGACCACACTCCAAGCCAAATCCCTATGGGCATTCAAGAGATAGGAGGCAGATACATTTCTCCACACTGTCCTACAGTCCTCCTCCACTAATGTCCCAACTGGGAGCAAAGCTAACCCTTCTGTGCAAACTAGCTGTTCTAGGCGAGCACAAGATATCTCCTCTAGGGCAAGACTATTTACTTTATATTTAACAATAAATGTTTTTACAAAATTATAAATAAAAGGCAGTTGTTCTGCATATGGCACCTTTAAACTCAGCCGCATTTTCCATAGCTGACAAATAATCCCTTTTAACCAAAACCCTGCAAAGAAAGTCCATTTCCTAAGACTCTGGTTTGTACAAACACACCCTTTAACCACACAAGTCACAAAAATGCAATGCAGTTTTTCCCCCCCCCCCAAGTCAGGGACATTTTTCCCACCACAATTTAAGGTTTTATACATTATCTGTTTTTTAACCATCTCGCTTTTACTGCCCCATAAAAACTGAAACATTGCTCTTTGTATAACAAAAAGACATTGGCGAGGTATTGGGAATATAAACGCTAAAAAAACCAGGGAAGACAACACCTCTGTCTTAATAACTAAAATCCTACCAGACAAAGTTAGTTCCCTCATACCCCACTGTCACAAAGACGGCCGGAGTGGGTGGCGTCAGACCAGATGCAGGAAATAAACAGTCAGAGATTTGGGGTTTGGTAAGCATTCGCTCAGCATTTAATAATTAACAGACAGAACAGAAAATAAAAGGTTTTAAACACAAAACAGGACACGGCACTTGTGCCAAAATAAATAGACAAACAAAACGTACTAAACACTTAACAAACGGTGCACGGAGAGACAAACAAACACGGTGAGTACAAACACTTCTAGATTTCACTTTACTACTTTCCTCCTTCTCCTCACCCATTCTCCACTCTCGAACACCCAACTTCGAGTGAATGCTACGTGTCTCTATATATACACTGTTGTGCTGGGATTCAATTACTAATTAATTATTCACTTGAATCCCAGCACGTGAATTAATTCTGTGCAACCCCGTGCTTACATATTACATTTAACCGGCACGTGAAGTGATTTGTGCCCTCCTCGTGCCTAAATACAAATCTACACTTTAAATCACACGTGAAACACAGACCCGTTTATATCCCGTGTACCAATGACTATACACCAACATTAACACACGCACGCAACATACAACACATAACACACAAAATACACACAGGGGCGGGCACTTCGTCACATATACCCTCCCCTGTGCAAAGCACACATGGCCTCAATGGCCACCTCCCCCCTTAAAAATCCAGCAGTCCAGAACAAAGTCTCGGGCTGGGAAGGGAGGCTTCAGTGGGCCCATGGCTGGCAATGCTGTCAGCACCCCTGCCGGTAGTGGCACGGCTGACAGCATGCTGGTCCACTCCTGCAGTGAAACTGCTGCTGGGGAAAGTGATCTCCTGACCTCTCCCCCTGTCTTTGTAGCCGGTAGCTCCCTTTGGTGGGGCTCCGACCACAGTACTTCCGGCAGCGAAGAAGCTGCTGTGGGAGCAGGTCTCCTGACCTCCCCCACGATCTCCGGCAGCGAAACTGCTGCAGTGGGAGCAGGTCTCCAGACCTCCTCCCCTTTCTTCGTGGCCGACAGCTCCCCTTTTTGGGGCTCCGGCCACCGTACTGTCAGAACAGAAAACTGTTATGTCATCCATGTACAGGGTAACTTTAATATCCTGCTTCCCACTCCCAGGTGCAATTATTCCTGTAATACCACAGTCCTGTCTAATAGCACATGCCAAGGGCTCCATCCCCAACACAAAAAGTAATGGGGACAGCGGACACCCCTGCCTTACCCCAGATAGTACCTTAAAAGGTTCAGACAAAACCCCATTTATTATTATCCTACTAAAACAATCCTTATACAACAAATGTATCCAGGAGCAGAAAGCAGGCCCAAAGTTCATTTTTACTAATATTGACATAATGAAGCTGTGGTTGAGATGATCAAAAGCTTTCTCCTGATCTAGACTTAAAAGACAAAGAGGCACATTCCTGTCCTTCACATATTCTATTATATCTCTAACTAGAGCCAAACTATCATTTAGTAACCGTCCTGGTATCCCACAAGTTTGACCACTATTTACAACAGACGAAATTACAGATTGCAGTCTTAAAAATATTACCTTTGATAGGATCTTCAGGTCTACACAGAGTAAAGTGACTGGCCTCCAATTCTTTATTTCTTTCTTGTCCCCTTTTTTATATAATAAGGATATACAACCTTCTCTCATGGTTGATATCAATATACCTTTACCCCAAGATTCATTATACACGTCCAAAAGATCCTTACCCACTAAATCCCAAAATATGTCATAAAATTCGATTGGTAAACCATCTATCCCTGGCACCTTATTTTTTTAAAAGCTTTTTACAGCCCTCCCCAGTTCTTCTAAACTTATCTCTTTCTCTAAATTCTGTCTCTCAGTATCACTTAATTTTAAATCAATTTTACTTAAATAAAATTCTAACCAGGAACCTTCTATTTCCTTAACATCATATAACTCTTCATAAAAGGCCTTAGCACAACCCAGAACAGCCTCACTAGAGGATTGTTCTACCCCATTTGTATCAAATAAACTATGAATTGCTTTTTTCCCTTGATTCATCTTCTTAAAAAAGAAGTGAGTGCACTTTTCATTTTCCTCACAAAAACGGACCCTACTACGAAAAATAATACTCCTACTAAAAGAACTATAAAGTTTGGACATCTTCATTTTAGTAATAGCTATATCATTAGCCACATCAAAACCATCTCTTAACATAATATACAGCCTCTGCAAGTTAGTTAATTTCCCTAACTTATATCTTTCCCCTTTTGCAATTTTCCTTCCCTCGTTAATAAAAAATACTTTCACTCTCTTTTTAACATCCTCCCACCATTCTCCCACAGAATTATACAAAAATTTTAGGGTCTGCCAGTTCCTATATCTTCCTCTAAATCTCTGCACAATCTTCTCCTCTTTTAATAAAAGTACATTTAATTTCCAAACACCTTTCCCAAAATTAGTTTTACCTTGAATATCCAACTCTGTGTATAATAAAGAATGGTCTGAATAAAAGACTGGATGAAGACTAAAATCATCAACCTTAATGTCTTTGGAAACTAAACAATAATCGATGCGAGATCTAACTGAAAAATTACTGCTTGACCATGTAAAAAAATCAGAATCTGAAACTCTTACTCCAAATACATCTTTTAAATGAAAGTCCTCAATGATGGTCTGAAGTACTCTCGAGCTGCCATCTAGATAAAACTCAGTTTTGGATTTTCTATCTTTTTTCGAAATTAAACTATTAAAGTCACCACCAATTATAATATTGAAATTGCAAACTAAAAGTGGCGATAGCCTATTCAACAAATCCAACCGTTCCTGCAAATCCACGGGACAATAAACATGAATTAAACGTACCTTTACCGCCCACCAATCTACATCCACCACCAATAACCTCCCATCAACCACCCTTCTTATTGCTCTTATGTCAAAACCCTTCCCTTTAAACAAAATTGCCACACCCGCTGCTCTGTTACCATTGTCACCCGACCAGACTGACAACCCAGAATCCCACATTTCTTCATATTTACAATAATTATCCTGATAAGGGATCCAACATTCTTGTAACAGGAAAATATCATCTTTCCTATTTTTCAAAAAATCAAAGACTGAAAGACGTTTGACGGGGTCCTTGATGCTTCTCACATTAACAGAGACTAATGAAAGTACCATTACTACAAGGAAAGGAAAGCAATACCGGATGGATATCAAGTCTGTTTTCTCCCGCTTTTCCCTTTTTTTCTTTTTCTTCCCTTTTGTACTCTCCATCCCTTCACCAGTCTCTATTCTCATGTGAGTAGCAGATGCAAAAGTACTTACATTATCAGAGTCCAAAAACGATTGCCCTGAAACCGAAGCAGAGTCCGAACCTGCTTCTGACTCTGAATTGTCTGCCCATTCTTTGTCCTTCTTCTTCCTTTTTCTGCTCTCGGAGGCAGAGAAATACATTTCTCCTTCCTCCTCACCACTCTGCTCAGAAAGCTCCTGCCCTGGTAAATCTGATGTCTCCGGTAGAAAACCAGTTTCGCCCAGATCCTGTTCAGTGTCAACGGACCCAAGTGCTTCCACCAAAAGGTTAACTTCTTCCAAAACCTTAAGTTCATTTGGTTGTTGAGCATTGATTTCCGTCGCTAAAATACGATCTTCAGTAGACTCCGACACTGGTGCTGACTCTGGCTCTGGCTCTAGCTTTGGCCCTGGCTCTGATTCTGGCTCCTGGAATAGATCCTCTAATCCCAGACCCTCCACGGATAGTTTCGACACTGAAGTTGGTTCTGGATCCACCTCAGCGGGGGATTCTGTTGGCTTCTCTGACAAATTAGCAGCTCCCTGTTTCTTAAGTCGATTAGCATAGGCAAACGGACAGTCTCTGAAAACGTGATTTGAATCCCCACATAGGTTACACTTCAAGGGGATTTCACATACATTGGAAAAATGGCCAAAAGCACCACAATTCCTGCAAAACTTCTGGTCACAATTGGCTGAAAAATGCCCAGTTTGTCCACAAGATCTACATACTTTGGGCTGACCCATATAGAACACATACCCTCTACAAGAACCTATTTGAATGGTGTTAGGTAAGTGCTAGTAGTCTCCACTTACAATGTCTCTACGAAGTTTAGCTTGAAACTTCCTTTCCCCGGTTTTCACGCCATCATCGTCTTTTACCGTCGATCCAACAATCACATCGCAGTATTGTGACAGCCAGGTTAAAATATCCTCATATTGTACCAGTTCAGAAAACATTACCACGTGGATTACTTTTAACTCCCTTGTCAATGGAATAGCAATATTCTTAAACCGGTCTCCAAATTTTTTAAATTTTTCTAAACAAACTTCAAGCATGGCAAAAGTTGAAAAAATAACTTCAAAAGTTTTCTTACCAGGAAAGGCAAAGATGAAATCCAGATTTCTAGGGTGAAAACCCAGTCCTTTTTGCAAGACATTCCTACTAAACTCCAATCAGTCCATAACCAAGTCATTCAAAAGCTCAAAACGAATAGCATTCTGTCGCACTCCAAAAGCCGACATCTTCAAACAGCAGGTACTCCAAAACAAAGGAACAAAAAAAGAATTCCTCAAAATCCATCCAACGATACAGAATGAAAAATCCAACGTTCCTTCATGATCATGGTATCTCCCCTGCCAGGTAAGTATGAGTTGTATACATTTCGACTCGTCACCCGTCCACAAGAGACACTTTTCAAAGAAACGGTGCCTACATCTGCAATTTAAAGAAACATTGTTTTCCTAATGTAACACTTTCATTGTTATTATATCGCACTTTCCAGTCTGTTGGGTGTAATGGGTTCCTTCATTTTTCAGTATAAGTATTTATAAATTGCATTCCCGTAATGCCTCTCGGTATATATTTGCATGCGCCTTTATCATTGGAGGACAAGATGCCAACTCGAATGAATGAACGGGTCACTAAATCCGTTCTTGGTTGATATATGCTCGTTTTGTTCTCTTGTTTGGCACAATAATCTAAACACGCAGTTTGTGGCTTTAAAACATGTCTCGTTCTGTTACTATAAAAAAGTATATCATCAACTTTTTTTCTTTTTTTAAATTAATTAAACTAACTATAACTAGCAAAACTCGTCAGTACTTTTGTCTTAACCCTGTTCACATTTGTTTGTATCGGACCGCTACTGGTAGTTTCGGTTTTGAATATAATACGATCACCCTTTCTGTCCTAATTCAGTTTTCAAAACCAGTAAAGGCCGATACAATACTTACTTGTTCGTGTGTGGAATGGGACAATAAAAAAACAAAAAATGAAAACGATGTTTATCTTTACAGCTTCCAGGTTAATAACATAAATAACAGGGAAAACAGCGCCCCCTGTCAAGCTGCAGAAAGAAAAGCTTACAGCACCTGGTATTCCCAGGTGGTCTCCCATCCAAGTACTAACCAGGCCCAACCTTGCTTAGCTTCCGAGATCAGACAAGATCGGGCGTTCTCAAGGTGGTATGGCCGTAAGCGAACGACTTTCTTAGTTTATCTCTTTCATAGTATTAAGTTAATATCATTCATGCAATAACACGACGGGGGAGGGATTTCCAGATCTCGAATTTGTCACAAACGTTAACATTTAAGTACTGCAAGGGTCCCTCTTCTCCAGTTAGAGACAGCATACATGTGGTTACATGATACATGGATGAAGGCTTATTGTGACCTATTCGACTCCTCGAGACCATCACTTTCAATTCAAACACAAAATGTCTCGTTTTCAATCGCTCGACAACACCCACAGTACAGAAATGTGCATTAATGATCAACAAAATGAGAATACGTTAAAAAAAATGATGTAAAGCTGGTAGATTCGTATCTCAGAGGAACGGGAAATTAAAACAAGGTAAAGGCAATCATCTAAATAAAGCTGAATCAATAACGGATAACGACATAGAACTTCTGTACAGCAGTGAAACACTATGTTTAAAAAAAACAACTGTACCGCTGAACCTCGTCTTCTTTAATATTAGCAACTTTGTAACTTTGATACACGTGCCGCTGACTCGTTACTTTGTCTTCTCAATGTGAAACACTTCACAATACATGTACATAAAACACTTAGGTACTTTCTAGAGCATTGTACGCTCCGAAAGAAAAAACAAAATCTCATTCCCAGTCTGACAGGGCCAGCTGCTGGAGATATATAGAATAATCGCTAATTGCTTTCAATACCTGTGTTTTTAACTTTGACTATAACATCAGGGGAGAGCGCGAACGCAGCCCCTCACTCCCAGAAATGATACAGTCGAGATTCCCGCATTTGCGACAAGTGAGTTGTTCCACAAAAGGGATGGGTGTGTAGAAAAACCTACATGTCTGTGTGAATGAAATTCAAAAATGTAAACAAATGTTTGCCCAATGTGTCTTTTGTACATTCTCTGCTTCAAATCAGAGGTGCCATCAAGTATAAAAAGGTGGGTGTGGGGCACAATGTTGGACGAATAGCTCTTTTGCATAAAGACCATTAAAATGTATTGTTTTATGCTGCAAAGCTCAAGGCTAGCTCTCCCTTCTAGAAAAACGTATTACCATCCATGAGCCCCGCTATTGGCCCGCACATGTGCAGCCCAGAGCTGCTTAAGTGTTACTGTTTGTGACAAATGAGAGATCTGGAAATCCCTGCCCCAACCTGTCATTGCATGAATGATATTAACTTAATACTATGAAAGAGATAAATCAAGCAAGTCTACTTACGGCCATACCACCTTGAGAACGCCCGATCTCGTCTGGTCTCGGAAGTAAGCTTTTCTTTCTGCAGCTTGACAGGGGGTGCTGTTTCCCCTGTTATTTATGTTATTAACCTGGAAGCTGTAAAGATGAACATCGTTTTCATTTTTTTTGTTTTTTTATTGTCCCATCCCACACTGGAACAAATATGATAGTTTAATATGTTGCACACACCATTCTTAATTCCTCAATTCGTGACGAAATGTGACCCAGAAAGTTAAAAACAGTACATAAAATAGAATAAAAAATATGTATAGGGACACAGACATGCATACAGAGATATTATTATTATTATTATTAATAATAATAATAATAATAATAATAATACAGTATTGAACATGCCCCCTGCTGGAAGCTTCTGGGAGAGCTGTCAATTTGTTGTCCTGTGCGTGAGTGTAGTGCTGCTTGAAAACTCTCGCCCCTCGCTGGATTGAAACCGGACATTTACATAACCTGTGCAGGGAGGTGTTGTTTACCTGTATTTTACTTCATGGCTCACATTTCTTAAAGAGTAAGGGTTTCTGCATGGATCACGTGTGTTAGGTTTAATTTCGAGTTTTATGTTTTGTTTTATAGTTGTATTTAATGATCTTTTGGAATACTGAAGTTATTACAGTAATGATGCTGTGCACAACGGTAGTAGTAGCTGTGTGTGTGGTCCTGTTGGATGTGCCTAATCTTGTTCTGTCTAGGAAACAGACAGGCTAATTAAGGGACAAACGAATAATGCAGTACTAAGCTACATCTGTAAATCTTAACCAGTCTAATAAACAGATGTTTTCTGCTTATTATGCAAAGGCTGCCCTTCGAATCGGTGATATCATGGGGCAAGTTCAGCATAGAAGAGGGGTTCTTGGTCTCAGTTCAGCTCCTCCTACATGGCACAAGGCAGCCTCAGCTCAACAGAGGAAGCTGGTGGTCAACGAGGTGCAAAAACAGGAGGAGAGGATGAGGTGCGTAAAGGCCGTTTCCCAGGCCAAGCAGGGAGAATGGATGAGATGGGAGAGTGTGGAACAACGCAAGATTGGCTGGCAAGACCTATGGACAATGGAACAGAGCAGGATCAGTTTCCTCATCAGGTCAACATATGATGTTCTCCCATCACCACAGAACCTAAACCTCTAGGTAGAAGAGGATCCCTTATGTCCTTTGTGTTCATCACCTGCAACATTAAGGCACATTTTGACAGGCCTTAGCATTGGAAGACAAGCGTAACATGACCAATAAGTTGCCACCAGTTCCATCAAAACATTACACACAAAAGACAACATTCCTCCACCCAGGAGAGCAACCGCCAAGAAAAGGTGTTAAAACCAAGCCTCGCCCAGGACAACTGGAAGCTGTTGGTCAACGGCTTATTTTTCCACCTGAGATTGCCACCACTAACCTTCGACCAGATATTGTCTTGTGGTCTGGATCAGCACGCCTTGTTCACCTGGTAGAGTTAACAGTGCCATGGGGGGATGCTGTAGATGAGGCGTATGAGAGGAAGAAACTGCGGTATGCTCAACTAGCCGCTGAAGCGGAACAGCGAGGATGGAGGGTCCGGGTTTATCCAGTGGAGGTGGGTTGTCGAGGATTTGTGGCACACTCTACAACCCGGTTTCTCAGAGACGTCGGATTCAGTGGCCAAGAGTTGCATCGCACAGTGAAGAACTTATCTGAAGCAGCAGAGAGGAGCAGCAATTGGCTGTGGTTGAGACGGAAAGATTCTGGTTGGGGATCTCAAGTACAATAGAAAGAAAGATACGCTGATGGACGGGTAAGTAAGCCGGGCTGAGTTGAGTGGGGGATGGAGAGGGGTGATGTTGGGAAGCCAGAATCACTGTCGAGCCCTCTTGAAGTGTCGTGGACTAGTCGACAAAACACTGAGGATGGAAGGTGCCCACTTGAAGACCCCAGAGATGTACCCTATTTAGCTCAATCCGGACGGTTGTCATGCTAATGCGCTGGGGAGACCGCATTGTGGTTGATCCCCGGAGCCAGCATCGCAGCCGTTGTGCGTGCTGATGCGCTATGGAGGTAAAATAAGCTGATCCTTGGAGCCAGCATTACACGTCAGCCATCAACACCAGCCAGAAGGATATCTGCATCATCATATGGAAGGAAACGCAAATGGAGGGAGACACAGATGGATCACATTAGTTTACTGCAAAGCTACGTCTTAGTTGGTGCTTATCTTGGTGAGAGCTGAGTTCAAATCAGCATGAAGTTTTAACATCTTCTCTCATGTAATGGAAATCTGCTTGTATGTGGTTTTATGTTGTCTAATTAAAGTGTTTGTCTGCCAAGATATGTTTTAAGGGGCTTAGTGGTCAGGTGGTTAAAGAAAAGCTCTTGTTACCAGGAGGTTCCTGGTTCAATCCCAGCTCAGCCACTGGCTCATTGTGTGTGACCCTGTCCCTGAGCAAGTCACTTAACCTCCTTGTGCTCCTTCCTTCAAATGAGATGTAAAACCCAGGTCCTATTGTAAGTGACTCTGCAGCAGCAGTAGTTGTGATGCACAGTTTATCTGTAAGTTGCTTTGAATAAAAACATCTACTAAATAAATAAATAAATAAAACGGATAACCTTGAAAATGATTTCCAGTTATTTAAAATAAAAAACAAAACCTTTGATACAGGCACTGCTGACTCTTTACTTTTAGTGTTCTCAGTAAAAAAATAAGGAAACATGGAAATAGATGTGCAGGACCCACGTAGCTATTTATTCGACAGTGAGAAAGATCAAAAGATTTAGCTACTTAAAGAAAACCTGCCTCCCTGTCTGGCGAATCCACCTGCTGGACACTTGTTGAATAACTGCTCATTTCCTTCCTTCCACAGGCTCGTGTTTGTTTCTGTCTTTGACCATAGTTTCAGGGGAGAGCGCGAACGCAGTCCCCCACTACCAGAAATTATGCAGTCGAGATTCCCGCATTTGGGGAATTCGCAGGGGTCAGCACAGCCGGAGTGCAATGGCCGAGCCTCGCCCTGGGTGAACCTTTTTCTTTTTTTAAGATTTATTAAGTTCTTAACAAAATTACAAATCAAAATAAAATGACATATGTATTATACAAAAGACCATCATATTGTTACATATTACAAAACATATTGCAAAAATTAACCTCCATAAATGCCTTCCCCTCACCCTTGTGCCCTAATTCGATATCTCCTGCTCCCCCAGAACCAATCAGAACCGGATCCTCTAATTAAACTAACACCTAAGAACAATTTGGGAAATCATCTGCTCCTTCTCCAGCCCCCAAATTTTACTCACTTCTTCTCTGGATCTGTGCACCACGTCTCGTGCCACGTAATCCTTTGCTACAGAAAGTGCTAAAGCATATACTGCTTCTGCTGGCAAATCACATTTCTTCCATTGCAGTATGTTCCTTGCTTTCCACAACGCATCTTTTGTGGAATTGATAATCGACCAGATCTTGCAAAATTTCTCTTTACTTATCTTTATACCTAATAATCCATAAAGGATGCCATGTTCTGTCAAGATTATCTTTCTCTCTATTTTCTCCAACCAGATACACATCTTCTGCCACACTTCCTGTGCAAAGGAACAAGACCACATCAAATGATGTACCGTCTCTTCCCCCCAACATCCTGGCCTTATGCAAACAGGACTAGCTGTTCCACCACGTCGATATAAAAAGCTTCTTAGAGGAAGACACTGGTGGACCACACTCCAAGCCAAATCCCTATGGGCATTCAAGAGATAGGAGGCAGATACATTTCTCCACACCGTCCTACAGTCCTCCTCCACTAATGTCCCAACTGGGAGCAAAGCTAACCCTTCTGTGCAAACTAGCTGTTCCAGGCGAGCACAAGATATCTCCTCTAGGGCAAGACTATTTACTTTATATTTAACAATGAATGTTTTTACAAAATTATAAATAAAAGGCCGTTGTTCTGCATATGGCACCTTTAAACTCAGCCGCATTTTCCATAACTGACAAATAATCCCTTTTAACCAAAACCCTGCAAAGAAAGTCCATTTCCTAAGACTTTGGTTTGTACAAACACACCCTTTAACCACACAACTCACAAAAATACAATGCAGTTTTTTCCCCCAAGTCAGGGACATTTTTCCCACCACAATTTAAAGTTTTATACATTATCTGTCTTTTAACCTTCTCACATTTACTGCCCCATAAAAACTGAAACATTGCTCTTTGTATAACAAAAAGACATTGGCGAGGTATTGGGAATATAGATGCTAAAAAAACCAGGGAAGACAACACCTCTGTCTTAATAACTAAAATCCTACCCGACAAAGTTAGTTCCCTCATACCCCACATACCAAGTTTCTGTTTTATTCTTGCAATTCTGCCCTCCCAATTCTTACTACTCATATTTGGCCCAAATAATACCCCTAAAATCTTTATGAAATCATACTTCTCCACTAAACCAAAATCAATCTTTGCTTCTTTCCAGTTTACATACCAGCATTCACTCTTCCCCATATTTATTTTGGATGAAGATGCTAAAGCAAATTTATCACAATGCCAAAAGACCTTGGTGACTGATGCATTGTGAGAACAGAAAACTGTTATGTCATCCATGTACAGGGTAACTTTAATATCCTGTTTCCCACTCCCAGGTGCAATTATTCCTGCAATACCACTGTCCTGCCTAATAGCACACGCCAAGGGCTCCATCCCCAACACAAAAAGTAATGGGGACAACGGACACCCCTGCCTTACCCCAGATAATACCTTAAAAGTTTCAGACAAAACCCCATTTATTATTATCCTACTAAAACAATCCTTATACAACAAATGTATCCAGGAGCAGAAAGCAGGCCCAAAGTTCATTTTTACTAATATTGACATAATGAAGCTGTGGTTGAGACGATCAAAAGCCTTCTCCTGATCTAGACTTAAAAGACAAAGAGGCACATTCCTGTCCTTCGCATATTCTATTATATCTCTGACTAGAGCCAAATTATCAGCTAGTAACCGTCCTGGTATCCCGCAAGTTTGATCACTATTTACAACAGACGCAATTACAGATTGCAATCTTAAAAAAACTACCTTTGATAGGATCTTCAGGTCTACGCAAAGTAAAGTGACTGGCCTCCAATTTTTTATTTCTTTCTTGTCCCCTTTTTTATATAGTAAGGATATACAACCTTCTCTCATGGTTGATATCAATATACCTTTAGCCCAAGATTCATTATACACGTCCAAAAGATCCCCACCCACTAAATCCCAAAATAAGTCATAAAATTCGATTGGTAAACCATCTATCCCTGGCACCTTATTTTTTTTAAAGCTTTTTACAGCCCTCCCCAGTTCTTCTAAACTTATCTCTTTCTCTAACTTCTGTCTCTCAGTATCACTTAATTTTACATCAATTTTACTTAAATAAAATTCTAACCAGGAACCTTCTATTTCCTTCACATCATATAACTCTTCATAAAAGGACTTAGCACAACCCAGAACAGCCTCACTAGAGGATTGTTCTACCCCATTTATATCAAATAAACTATGAATGGCTTTTTTCCCTGGATTCATTCTTAAAAAAGAAGCGAGTGCACTTTTCATTTTCCTCACAAAAACTGACCCTACTACGAAAAATACTCCTACTAAAAGACCTGTACAGTTTGGACATCTTCATTTTAGTTATAGTTATATCATTAGCCACATCAAAACCATCTCTTAACATAATGTAGAGCCTCTGCAATTTACCCTGCAATTTCCCTAACTTATACCTTTCCCCTTTTGCAATTTTCCTCCCCTCGTTAATAAAAAAAACTTTCACTCTCTTTTTAACATCCTCCCACCATTCTCCCACAGAATTATACAAACATTTTACGGTCTGCCAGTTCCTATACATTCCTCTAAATCTTTGCACAATCTTCTCCTCTTTTAACAAAAGTACATTTAATTTCCAAACACCCTTCCCAAACTTAGTTTTAGCTTGAATATCCAACTCTGTATATAGTAAAGAATGGTCTGAAAAAAAGACTGGATAAAGACTAAAATCCTCAACCTTAATGTCTTTGGAAATGAAAAAATAATCAATGCGAGATCTAACTGAAAAGTTACTGCTTGACCATGTAAAAAAATCCGAATCTGAAACTCTTACTCCAAATACATCTTTTAAATGAAAGTCCTCAATAATGGTCTGAAGTACTCTCGAGCTGCCATCTAGATAAAACTCAGTTTGGGATTTTCTATCATTTTTCGAAATTAAACAATTAAAGTCACCACCAATTATAATATTGAAATTGCAAACTAAAAGTGGTGATAGCCTACTCAACAAATCCAACCTCTCCGTCAAATCCACGGGACAATAAACATTAATTAAACGCACCTTTACCCCACACCAATCTATATCCACCACCAACAACCTCCCATCCACCACCCTTCTTATTGCCCTTATGTCGAACCCCTTCCCTTTAAACAAGATTGCCACACCCGCTGCTCTGTTACTGTTGTCACCCGACCATACTGACAACCCCGAATCCCACATTTCTTCATATTTCCAATAATTATCTTGATAAGGGATCCAACATTCCTGTAACAAAAAATATCACCTTTCCTCTTTTTCAAAAAGTCCAAGACCGAAAGACGTTTAACAGGGTCCTTAATGCTTCTAACATTGACCGATACTAATGAAAGTACCATTGAAACAAGAAAAAGAAAGCAACCCCGGACAGATATCAAATCTGTTTTCTCCCGCTTCTCCCTTTTTTCTTTTTCTTCCCTTTTGTACTCTCCATGCCTTCACTAGTCTCTATTTTCATGTGAGTAGCAGACGCAAAAGTACTTACATTATCAGAGTCTAAAAAAGATTGCCCTGAAACCGAAGCAGAGTCCGAACCTGCTTCTGACTCTGAATTGTCTGCCCCCTCTTTGTCCTTCATCTTCCTTTTCCTGCTCTCAGAGGCAGAGAAATCCATTTCTCCTTCCTCCTCATCACTCTGCTCAGAAAACTTCAGCCCCGGTAAATCTGATGTCCCCGGCAAAAAATCAGTTTCGCCCAAATCCTGTTCAGCCTCAACAGACCCAAGTGCTTCCACCAAAAGGTTTACTTCTTCTAACACCTTAAGTTCATTTGATTGTTGAGCAAACTGGACATTGATTTCTGTTGCAAAACTACAATCTTCAGTAGTCTCCGACACTGGTGCTGACTCTGGCTCAGGATCTAGCTTTAGCCCTGGCTCCGATTCTGGCTCCTGAAATAGATTCTCCAGACCCTCCACGGGCAGTTCCAACACTGAAGTTGGTTCTGGATCCACCTCAGCGGAGGATTCTGTTGGCTTCTCTGACAAATTAACAGCTCTCTGTTTCTTAACTCGATTAGCGTATGCAAAAGGACAGTCTCTGAAAACGTGATTTGACTCCCCACATAGGTTGCACTTCAAGGGGAGTTTACATTCATTGGGAAAATGGCCAAAAGCACCACAATTCCTGCAAAACTTCTGATCACAAGTGGCTGAAAAATGCCCAGTTTGTCCACAAGATCTGCATACTTTCGGCTGACCCATATAGAACACATATCCTCTACAAGAACCTATTTGAATAGTGTTAGGTAAGTGCTTGTAGTCTCCACTTACAATGTCTCTACGAAGTTTAACTTGAAACTTCCTTTCCCCGGTTTTCACGCCATCCTCATCTTTTACCGTCGAGCCAACAATCACATCACAATATTGTGACAGCCAGGTTAAAATATCCTCATATTGTACCAGCTCCGAAAACATTACCACATGGATTACTTTTAACTCCCTTCTTGTCAATGGAACCATAGCAATATTCTTAAACTGGTCTCCAAATTTTTTAAACTTTTCTAAACAAACTTCAAACATGGCAAAAGTTGAAAAAATAACTTCAAAAGTTTTCTTACCAGGAAAGGCAAAGATGAAATCCAGATTTCTAGGGTGAAAACCCAGTCCTTTTTGCAACACATTCCTACTAAACTCCAATCGGTCCAAAGCCAAGTCATTCAAAAGCTCAAAACGAATAGCATTCCGTCGCACTCCAAAAGCCGACATCTTCAAACGGCAGGTCCTCCAAAACAAAGGAACAAAAAAGGAATTCCTCAAAATCCATCCAACGAAATAGAATGAAAAATCCAACGTTCCTTCATGATCATGGTATCTCCCCTGCCAGGTAAGTATGAGTTGTACACATTTCGACTCGTCACCCGTCCACAAGAGACGCTTTTCAAAGAAACGGTGCCTACATCTGCAATTTAAAGAAACATTGTTTTCCTAATGTAACACTTTCGTTGTTATTATATCGCACTTTCCAGTCTGTTGGGTGTAATGGGTTCCTTCATTTTTCAGTATAAGTATTTATAAATTGCATTCCCGTAATGCCTCTCGGCATATATTTGCATGCGCCTTTATCATTGGAGGACAAGATGCCAGCATTTACACAGGATGACGTCAGTCGTGCAGCAGCATGTGAGATGTTCCGCAAAAGAAGGGATGGGACTGTATACACGTCTGCGTAAACGAAATAAAAAATGGAACAAATGTACGACTTTCAAAAAGAAAGAAAGCAAAACATTGGTCAAACATTTGTTAAGGTCACACATAATATAAATAAACTCGAATGAATGAACGGGTCACTAAATCCGTTCTTGGTTGATATATGCTCGTTTTGTTCTCTTGTTTGGCACAATAATCTAAACACGCAGTTTGTGGCTTTAAAACATGTCTCGTTCTGTTACTATAAAAAGTATATCATCAACTTTTTTTCTTTTTTTAAATTAATTAAACTAACTATAACTAGCAAAACTCGTCAGTACTTTTGTCTTAACCCTGTTCACATTTGTTTGTATCGGACCGCTACTGGTAGTTTCGGTTTAGAATATAATACGATCACCCTTTCTGTCCTAACTCAGTTTTCAAAACCAGTAAAGGCCGATACAATACATACTTGTTCGTGTGTGGAATGGGACAATACAAAAAAACAAAAATGAAAACGATGTTTATCTTTACAGCTTCCAGGTTAATAACATAAATAACAGGGGAAACAGCGCCCCCTGTCAAGCTGCAGAAAGAAAAGCTTACAGCACCTGGTATTCCCAGGCGGTCTCCCATCCAAGTACTAACCAGGCCCGACCTTGCTTAGCTTCCGAGATCAGATGAGATCGGGCGTTCTCAAGGTGGTATGGCCGTAAGCGAACGACTCTCTTGGTTGATCTCTTCCATAGTATTAAGTTAATATCATTCATGCAATGACACGACGGGGGAGGGATTTCCAGATCTCGAATTTGTCACAAACGTTAACATTTAAGCAGCTCTGGGCTCCACATGTGCGGGCCCCCGTGTGCGTGTGTATATAACAGCGTTAAAAGTGTCATTAGATTCTTGCGAAATTGTATGTTCACAAAGTAGTAGCCACGCGTTGGCATTGAAAGTGTTAAGTTCTCAAAGGCATCCATTTTGTATATTACCCTCTTTTAGGTTGAATCTGCAGCAGTGTTGTAATGGATCTCAGCTGTACTGAGCTGTGTTGCCGTTGGAGGACTGTATGCCCTGAAACCAATTTGATGTTTATTCTACAAAATAAATCCCCCTTTCAAACAACTCGTGTGGTTCTTTAGGCTGAGCAGTACTGCAAGGGTCCCTCTTCTCCAGTTAGAGACAGCATACATGTGGTTACATGATACATGGATGAAGGCTTATTGTGACCTATTCGACTCCTCGAGACCATCACTTTCAATTCAAACACAAAATGTCTCGTTTTCAATCGCTCGACAACACCCACAGTACAGAAATGTGCATTAATGATCAACAAAATGAGAATACGTTAAAAAAAAAAAATGATGTAAAGCTGGTAGATTCGTATCTCAGAGGAACGGGAAATTAAAACAAGGTAAAGGCAATCATCTAAATAAA
Source organism: Acipenser ruthenus (assembly GCF_902713425.1). NCBI lineage: Eukaryota > Metazoa > Chordata > Actinopteri > Acipenseriformes > Acipenseridae > Acipenser > Acipenser ruthenus. Next base: position 27,858 of record NW_026708733.1, read on the forward strand.
GCTGAATCAATAATGGATAACGACATAGAACGTCTGTACAGCAGTGAAACACTATGTTTAAAAAAAAAAACAACTGTACCGCTGAACCTCGTCTTCTTTAATATTAGCAACTTTGTAACTTTGATACACGTGCCGCTGACTCGTTACTTTGTCTTCTCAATATGAAACACTTCACAATACATGTACATAAAACACTTAGGTACTTTCTAGAGCATTGTACGCTCCGAAAGAAAAAAACAAAATCTCATTCCCAGTCTGACAGGGCCACCTGCTGGAGATATATAGAATAATCGCTAATTGCTTTCAATACCTGTGTTTTTAACTTTGACTATAACATCAGGGGAGAGCGCGAACGCAGCCCCTCACTGCCAGAAATGTTACAGTCGAGATTTCCGCATTTGCGACAAGTGAGTTGTTCCACAAAAGGGATGGGTGTGTAGAAAAGCCTACATGTCTGCGTGAATGAAATTAAAAAATGTAAACAAATGTTTGCCCAATGTGTCTTTTGTACATTCTCTGCTTCAAATCAGAGGTGCCATCAAGTATAAAAAGGTGTGTGTGGGGCACAATGTTGGACGAATAGCTCTTTTGCATAAAGACCATTAAAATGTATTGTTTTATGCTGCAAAGCTCAAGGCTAGCTCTCCCTTCTAGTAAAACGTATTACCATCCATGAGCCCCGCTATTGGCCCGCACATGTGCAGCCCAGAGCTGCTTAAGTGTTATTGTTTGTGACAAATGAGAGATCTGGAAATCCCTGCCCCAACCCGTCATTGCATGAATGATATTAACTTAATACTATGAAAGAGATAAATCAAGCAAGTCTACTTACGTCCATACCACCTTGAGAACGCCCGATCTCGTCTGATCTCGGAAGTAAGCTTTTCTTTCTGCAGCTTGACAGGGGGCGCTGTTTCCCCTGTTATTTATGTTATTAACCTGGAAGCTGTAAAGATGAACATCGTTTTCATTTTTTTGTTTTTTTATTGTCCCATCCCACACAGGAGCAAATATGATAGTTTAATATGTTGCACACACCATTCTTAATTCCTCAATTCGTGACGAAATGTGACCCAGAGAGTTTAAAACAGTACATAAAATAAAATAGAATAAAAAGATGTATAGGGACACAGACATGCATACAGAGATATTATTATTATTATTATTATTATTATTATTATTATTATTATTATTATTATTATTATTAATAATAATAATAATAATAATAATAATAATAATAATAATAATAATAATAATAATAATAATAATACAGTATTGAACATGCCCCCTACTGGACGCTTCTGGGAGAGCTGTCAATTTGTTGTCCTGTGCGTGAGTGTAGTGCTGCTTGAAAACTCTCGCCCCTCGCTGGATTGAAACCGGACATTTACATAACCTGTGCAGGGAGGTGTTGTTTACCTGTATTTTACTTCATGGCTCACATTTCTTAAAAAGTAAGGGTTTCTGCATGGATCACTTGTGTTAGGTTTAATTTCGAGTTTTATGTTTTGTTTTATAGTTGTATTTAATGATCTTTTGGAATACTGAAGTTATTACAGTAATGATGCTGTGCACAACGGTTGTAGTAGCTGTGTGTGTGGTCCTGTTGGATGTGCCTAATCTTGTTCTGTCTAGGAAACAGACAGGCTAATTAAGGGACAAACAAATAATACAGTACTAAGCTACATCTGTAAATCTTAACCAGTCTAATAAACAGATGTTTTCTGCTTATTATGCAAAGGCTGCCCTTTGAATCGGTGATATAATGGGGCAAGTTCAGCATAGAAGAGGGGTTCTTGGTCTCAGTTCAGCTCCTCCTACATGGTACAAGGCAGCCTCAGCTCAACAGAGGAAGCTGGTGGTCAACGAGGCGCAAAAACAGGAGGAGAGGATGAGGTGCGTAAAGGCCGTTTCCCAGGCCAAGCAAGGAGAATGGATGAGATGGGAGAGTGTGGAACAATGCAAGATTGGCTGGCAAGATCTATGGACAATGGAACAGAGCAGGATCAGTTTCCTCATCAGGTCAACATATGATGTTCTCCCATCACCACAGAACCTAGACCTCTAGGTAGAAGACGATCCCCTATGTCCTTTGTGTTCATCACCTGCAACATTAAGGCACATTTTGACAGGATATAAGGTGACTCTTAGCCAAGGACTGTTTACTTGGCACCATGACCAGGTGCTGCATTGTTTGGCCTTAGCATTGGAAGACAAGCGTAACATGACCAATAAGTTGCCACCAGTTCCATCAAAACATTACATACAAAAGACAACATTCCTCCACCCAGGAGAGCAACTGCCAAGAAAAGGTGTTAAAACCAAGCCTCGCCCAGGACAACTGGAAGCTGTTGGTCAACGGCTTATTTTTCCACCTGAGATTGCCACCACTAACCTTCGACCAGATATTGTCTTGTGGTCTGGATCAGCACGCCTTGTTCACCTGGTAGAGTTAACAGTGCCATGGGGGATGCTGTAGATGAGGCGTATGAGAGGAAGAAACTGCGGTATGCTCAACTAGCCGCTGAAGCGGAACAGCGAGGATGGAGGGTCCGGGTTTATCCAGTGGAGGTGGGTTGTCGAGGATTTGTGGCACACTCTACAACCCGGTTTCTCAGAGACGTCGGATTCAGTGGCCAAGAGTTGCGTCGCACAGTGAAGAACTTATCTGAAGCAGCAGAGAGGAGCAGCAATTGGCTGTGGTTGAGACGGAAAGATTCTGGTTGGGGATCTCAAGTACAATAGAAAGAAAGATACGCTGATGGACGGGTAAGTAAGCCGGGCTGAGTTGAGTGGGGGATGGAGAGGGGTGATGTTGGGAAGCCAGAATCACTGTCGAGCCCTCTTGAAGTGTCGTGGACTAGTCGACAAAACACTGAGGATGGAAGGTGCCCACTTGAAGACCCCAGAGATGTACCCTATTTAGCTCAATCCGGACGGTTGTCATGCTAATGCGCTGGGGAGACCGCATTGTGGTTGATCCCCGGAGCCAGCATCGCAGCCGTTGTGCGTGCTGATGCGCTATGGAGGTAAAATAAGCTGATCCTTGGAGCCAGCATTACACGTCAGCCATCAACACCAGCCAGAAGGATATCTGCATCATCATATGGAAGGAAACGCAAATGGATGGAGACACAGATGGATCACATTAGTTTACTGCAAAGCTACGTCTTAGTTGGTGCTTATCTTGGTGAGAGCTGAGTTCAAATCAGCATGAAGTTTTAACATCTACTCTCATGTAATGGAAATCTGCTTGTATGTGGTTTTATGTTGTCTAATTAAAGTGTTTGTCTGCCAAGATATGTTTTAAGGGGCTTAGTGGTCAGGTGGTTAAAGAAAAGCTCTTGTTACCAGGAGGTTCCTGGTTCAATCCCAGCTCAGCCACTGGCTCATTGTGTGTGACCCTGTCCCTGAGCAAGTCACTTAACCTCCTTGTGCTCCTTCCTTCAAATGAGATGTAAAACCCAGGTCCTATTGTAAGTGACTCTGCAGCAGCAGTTGTGATGCACAGTTTATCTGTAAGTTGCTTTGAATAAAAACATCTACTAAATAAATAAATAAAACTGATAACCTTGAAAATGATTTCCAGTTATTTAAAATAAAAAATAAAACCTTTGCTACAGGCACTGCTGACTCTCTACTTTTAGTGTTCTCAGTAAAAAATAAGGAAACATGGAAATAGATGTGCAGGAACCACGTAGCTATTTATTTGACAGTGAGAAAGATCAAAAGATTTAGCTACTTAAAGAAAACCTGCCTCTCTGTCTGCCGAATCCACCTGCTGGACACTTGTTGAATAACTGCTCATTTCCTTCCTTCCACAGGCTCGTGTTTGTTTCTGTCTTTGACCATAGTTTCAGGGGAGAGCGCGAACGCAGTCCCCCACTACCAGAAATTATGCAGTCGAGATTCCCGCATTTGGGGAATTCGCAGGGGTCAGCACAGCCGGAGTGCAATGGCCGAGCCTCGCCCTGGGTGAACCACCTTCATGATCATGGTATCTCCCCTGCCAGGTAAGTATGAGTTGTACACATTTCGAGTCGTCACCCGTCCACAAGAGACACTTTTCAAAGAAACGGTGCCTACATCTGCAATTTAAAGAAACATTGTTTTCCTAATATAACACTTTCATTGTTATTATATCGCACTTTCCAGTCTGTTGGGTGTAATGGGTTCCTTCATTTTTCAGTATAAGTATTTATAAATTGCATTCCCGTAATGCCTCTCGGTATATATTTGCATGCGCCTTTATCATTGGAGGACAAGATGCCAGCATTTACACAGGACGACGTCAGTCGTGCAGCAGCATGTGAGATGTTCCGCAAAAGAAGGGATGGGACTGTATACACGTCTGCGTAAACGAAATAAAAAAAATGGAACAAATGTACGACTTTCAAAAAGAAAGAAAGCAAAACATTGGTCAAACATTTGTTAAGGTCACACATAATATAAATAAACTCGAATGAATGAACGGGTCACTAAATCCGTTCTTGGTTGATGTATGCTCGTTTTGTTCTCTTGTTTGGCACAATAATCTAAACACGCAGTTTGTGGCTTTAAAACATGTCTCATTCTGTTACTATAAAAAGTATATCATCAACTTTTTTTTCTTTTTTTAAATTAATTAAACTAACTATAACTAGCAAAACTCGTCAGTACTTTTGTCTTAACCCTGTTCACATTTGTTTGTATTGGACCGCTACTGGTAGTTTCGGTTTAGAATATAATACGATCACCCTTTCTGTCCTAACTCAGTTTTCAAAACCAGTAAAGGCCGATACAATACTTGCTTGTTCGTGTGTGGAATGGGATAAAAAAAAAACAAAAAATGAAAACGATGTTTATCTTTACAGCTTCCAGGTTAATAACATAAATAACAGGGGAAACAGCGCCCCCTGTCAAGCTGCAGAAAGAAAAGCTTACAGCACCTGGTATTCCCAGGCGGTCTCCCATCCAAGTACTAACCAGGCCCGACCTTGCTTAGCTTCCGAGATCAGACGAGATCGGGCGTTCTCAAGGTGGTATGGCCGTAAGCGAACGACTCTCTTGGTTGATCTCTTTCATAGTATTAAGTTAATATCATTCATGCAATGACACGACGGGGGAGGGATTTCCAGATCTCGAATTTGTCACAAACGTTAACATTTAAGCAGCTCTGGGCTCCACATGTGCGGGCCCCCGTGTGCGTGTGTATATAACAGCGTTAAAAGTGCCATTAGATTCTTGCGAAATTGTATGTTCACAAAGTAGTAGCCACGCGTTGGCATTGAAAGTGTTAAGTTCTCAAAGGCATCCATTTTGTATATTACCCTCTTTTAGGTTGAATCTGCAGCAGTGTTGTAATGGATCTCAGCTGTACTGAGCTGTGTTGCCGCTGGAGGACTGTATGCCCTGAAACCAATTTGATGTTTATTCTACAAAATAAATCCCCCTTTCAAACAACTCGTGTGGTTCTTTAGGCTGAGCAGTACTGCAAGGGTCCCTCTTCTCCAGTTAGAGACAGCATACATGTGGTTACATGATACATGGATGAAGGCTTATTGTGACCTATTCGACTCCTCGAGACCATCGCTTTCAATTCAAACACAGAATGTCTCGTTTTCAATCGCTCGACAACACCCACAGTACAGAAATGTGCATTAATGATCAACAAAATGAGAATACGTTAAAAAAAAAAATGATGTAAAGCTGGTAGATTCGTATCTCAGAGGAACGGGAAATTAAAACAAGGTAAAGGCAATCATCTAAATAAAGCTGAATCATAACGGATAACGACATAGAACGTCTGTACAGCAGTGAAACACTATGTTTAAAAAAAAAAACAACTGTACCGCTGAACCTCGTCTTCTTTAATATTAGCAACTTTGTAACTTTGATACACGTGCCGCTGACTCGTTACTTTGTCTTCTCAATGTGAAACACTTCACAATACATGTACATAAAACACTTAGGTACTTTCTAGAGCATTGTACGCTCCGAAAGAAAAAACAAAATCTCATTCCCAGTCTGACAGGGCCACCTGCTGGAGATATATAGAATAATCGCTAATTGCTTTCAATACCTGTGTTTTTAACTTTGACTATAACATCAGGGGAGAGCGCGAACGCAGCCCCTCACTCCCAGAAATGACACAGTCGAGATTCCCGCATTTGCGACAAGTGAGTTGTTCCACAAAAGGGATGGGTGTGTAGAAAAGCCTACACGTCTGCGTGAATGAAATTAAAAAATGTAAACAAATGTTTGCCCAATGTGTCTTTTGTACATTCTCTGCTTCAAATCAGAGGTGCCATCAAGTATAAAAAGGTGTGTGGGGGGCACAATGTTGGACGAATAGCTCTTTTGCATAAAGACCATTAAAATGTATTGTTTTATGCTGCAAAGCTCAAGGCTAGCTCTCCCTTCTAGTAAAACGTATTACCATCCATGAGCCTTGCTATTGGCCGGCACATGTGCAGCCCAGAGCTGCTTAAGTGTTACTGTTTGTGACAAATGAGATCTGGAAATCCCTGCCCCAACGTGTCATTGCATGAATGATATTAACTTAATACTATGAAAGAGATAAATCAAGCGCGTCCACTTACGGCCATACCTCCTTGAGAACGCCTGATCTCGTCTGATCTCGGAAGCTAAGCAAGGTCGGGCCTGGTTAGTACTTGGATGGGAGATCACCTGGGAATACCAGGTGCTGTAAGCTTTTCTTTCTGCAGCTTGACAGGGGGCGCTGTTTCCCCTGTTATTTATGTTATTAACCTGGAAGCTGTAAAGATAAACATCGTTTTCATTTTTTGTTTTTTTATTGTCCCATCCCACACAGGAACAAATATGATAGTTTAATATGTTGCACACACCATTCTTAATTCCTCAATTCGTGACGAAATGTGACCCAGAAAGTTAAAAACAGTACATAAAATAAAATAGAATAAAAAATATGTATAGGGACACAGACATGCATACAGAGATATTATTATTATTATTATTATTATTATTATTATTATTATTATTATTATTATTATTATTATTATTATTATTATTATTAATATAATAATAATAATAATAATAATAATAATAATAATAATACAGTATTGAACATGCCCCCTGCTGGAAGCTTCTGGGAGAGCTGTCAATTTGTTGTCCTGTGCGTGAGTGTAGTGCTGCTTGAAAACTCTCGCCCCTCGCTGGATTGAAACCGGACATTTACATAACCTGTGCAGGGAGGTGTTGTTTACCTGTATTTTACTTCATGGCTCACATTTCTTAAAGAGTAAGGGTTTCTGCATGGATCACGTGTGTTAGGTTTAATTTCGAGTTTTATGTTTTGTTTTATAGTTGTATTTAATGATCTTTTGGAATACTGAAGTTATTACAGTAATGATGCTGTGCACAACGGTAGTAGTAGCTGTGTGTGTGGTCCTGTTGGATGTGCCTAATCTTGTTCTGTCTAGGAACAGACAGGCTAATTAAGGGACAAACGAATAATGCAGTACTAAGCTACATCTGTAAATCTTAACCAGTCTAATAAACAGATGTTTTCTGCTTATTATGCAAAGGCTGCCCTTCGAATCGGTGATATCATGGGGCAAGTTCAGCATAGAAGAGGGGTTCTTGGTCTCAGTTCAGCTCCTCCTACATGGCACAAGCAGCCTCAGCTCAACAGAGGAAGCTGGTGGTCAACGAGGTGCAAAAACAGGAGGAGAGGATGAGGTGCGTAAAGGCCGTTTCCCAGGCCAAGCAGGGAGAATGGATGAGATGGGAGAGTGTGGAACAACGCAAGATTGGCTGGCAAGACCTATGGACAATGGAACAGAGCAGGATCAGTTTCCTCATCAGGTCAACATATGATGTTCTCCATCACCACAGAACCTAAACCTCTAGGTAGAAGAGGATCCCTTATGTCCTTTGTGTTCATCACCTGCAACATTAAGGCACATTTTGACAGGCCTTAGCATTGGAAGACAAGCGTAACATGACCAATAAGTTGCCACCAGTTCCATCAAAACATTACACACAAAAGACAACATTCCTCCACCCAGGAGAGCAACCGCCAAGAAAAGGTGTTAAAACCAAGCCTCGCCCAGGACAACTGGAAGCTGTTGGTCAACGGCTTATTTTTCCACCTGAGATTGCCACCACTAACCTTTGACCAGATATTGTCTTGTGGTCTGGATCAGCACGCCTTGTTCACCTGGTAGAGTTAACAGTGCCATGGGGGGATGCTGTAGATGAGGCGTATGAGAGGAAGAAACTGCGGTATGCTCAACTAGCCGCTGAAGCGGAACAGCGAGGATGGAGGGTCCGGGTTTATCCAGTGGAGGTGGGTTGTCGAGGATTTGTGGCACACTCTACAACCCGGTTTCTCAGAGACGTCGGATTCAGTGGCCAAGAGTTGCATCGCACAGTGAAGAACTTATCTGAAGCAGCAGAGAGGAGCAGCAATTGGCTGTGGTTGAGACGGAAAGATTCTCGTTGGGGATCTCAAGTACAATAGAAAGAAAGATACGCTGATGGACGGGTAAGTAAGCTGGGCTGAGTTGAGTGGGGGATGGAGAGGGGTGATGTTGGGAAGCCAGAATCACTGTCGAGCCCTCTTGAGGTGTCGACAGTGGACTAGTCGACAAAACACTGAGGATGGAAGGTGCCCACTTGAAGACCCCAGAGATGTACCCTACTTAGCTCAATCCAGACGGTTTTCATGCTGATGCGCTGGGGAGACCGCATTGTGGTTGATCCCCGGAGCCAGCATCGCAGCCGTTGTGCGTGCTGATGCGCTATGGAGGTAAAATAAGCTGATCCTTGGAGCCAGCATTACACGTCAGCCATCAACACCAGCCAGAAGGATATCTGCATCATCATATGGAAGGAAACGCAAATGGATGGAGACACAGATGGATCACATTAGTTTACTGCAAAGCTACGTCTTAGTTGGTGCTTATCTTGGTGAGAGCTGAGTTCAAATCAGCATGAAGTTTTAACATCTACTCTCATGTAATGGAAATCTGCTTGTATGTGGTTTTATGTTGTCTAATTAAAGTGTTTGTCTGCCAAGATATGTTTTAAGGGGCTTAGTGGTCAGGTGGTTAAAGAAAAGCTCTTGTTACCAGGAGGTTCCTGGTTCAATCCCAGCTCAGCCACTGGCTCATTGTGTGTGACCCTGTCCCTGAGCAAGTCACTTAACCTCCTTGTGCTCCTTTCTTCAAATGAGATGTAAAACCCAGGTCCTATTGTAAGTGACTCTGCAGCAGCAGTTGTGATGCACAGTTTATCTGTAAGTTGCTTTGAATAAAAACATCTACTTAATAAATAAATAAAACTGATAACCTTGAAAATGATTTCCAGTTATTTAAAATAAAAATAAAACCTTTGCTACAGGCACTGCTGACTCTTTACTTTTAGTGTTCTCAGTAAAAAATAAGGAAACATGGAAATAGATGTGCAGGAACCACGTAGCTATTTATTTGACAGTGAGAAAGATCAAAAGATTTAGCTACTTAAAGAAAACCTGCCTCTCTGTCTGGCGAATCCACCTGCTGGACACTTGTTGAATAACTGCTCATTTCCTTCCTTACAGGCTCGTGTTTGTTTCTGTCTTTGACCATAGTTTCAGGGGAGAGCGCGAACGCAGTCCCCCACTACCAGAAATTATGCAGTCGAGATTCCCGCATTTGGGGAATTCGCAGGGGTCAGCACAGCCGGAGTGCAATGGCCGAGCCTCGCCCTGGGTGAACCACCTTCATGATCATGGTATCTCCCCTGCCAGGTAAGTATGAGTTGTACACATTTCGAGTCGTCACCCGTCCACAAGAGACACTTTTCAAAGAAACGGTGCCTACATCTGCAATTTAAAGAAACATTGTTTTCCTAATATAACACTTTCATTGTTATTATATCGCACTTTCCAGTCTGTTGGGTG
>NW_026708734.1:0-17500 GCF_902713425.1 Acipenser ruthenus
CTGCTATGAATGATTTTGATTGCTCTCTACCTCTCCTCTCTCTCCCTCCTCTCCTCTCCTCTCTCTCCCCTCTCCTCCTCTCTCCTCTCCCCTCTCTCTCCCCCCTCCCTCCCTCTCTCTCCTCTCCCTCCCCCCCCTCCCTCCCTCTCTCTCCCTCTCCCTCCTCCTCCCTCCCTCTCTCTCTCCTCTCTCTCTCCCTCCTCTCTCCCCCCTCCCTCTCTCTCTCCCTCTCTCTCAGGCTGAGTTGAAGACCCTGATTGATATCGCCTCCACCTCCCTTCGACTTCGCCAAAGAGCTCATCCGACACAACCTGGTGAGAATCGCTGTTTATTAAACATTTTTCTTTAAAAAATACTTTTTATGAATCCATAACCCCCCCCGTGATGCACGATCTGCCCCCCCAGGTGGTGTTTCGAGGAGGGGAGGGGGCTCTGCAGGTCCTGCCCCCCCTGATTGATGTCATTCCTGAAGCCAGACTGAACCTCGTAATCTATTACCTGAGACAAGGTGAGAGAGTCGATGCACAACACACTGTATAATACTGAGAGAGTCACTGTATAATACTGAGAGAGTCACTGTATAATACTGAGAGAGTCACTGTATAATACTGAGAGAGTCACTGTATAATACTGAGAGAGTCACTGTATAATACTGAGAGAGTCACTGTATAATACTGAGAGAGTCACTGTATAATACTGAGAGAGTCACTGTATAATACTGAGAGAGTCACTGTATAATACTGAGAGAGTCACTGTATAATACTGAGAGAGTCACTGTATAATACTGAGAGTCACTGTATAATACTGAGAGAGTCACTGTATAATACTGAGAGAGTCACTGCATAATACTGAGAGTCACTGTATAATACTGAGAGAGGCACTGTATAATACTGAGAGAGTCACTGTATAATACTGAGAGAGTCACTGAATAATACTGAGAGAGTCACTGTGTAATACTGAGAGTCACTGTATAATACTGAGAGAGTCACTGTATAATACTGAGAGAGTCACTGCATAATACTGAGAGTGGCACTGTATAATACTGAGAGAGGCACTGTATAATACTGAGAGAGTCACTGTATAATACTGAGAGAGTCACTGTGTAATACTGAGAGAGTCACTGTGTAATACTGAGAGAGTCACTGTATAATACTGAGAGAGTCACTGTATAACACTGAGAGAGTCACTGTATAACACTGAGAGAGTCACTGTATAATACTGAGGGTCACTGTATAATACTGAGAGAGGCACTGTATAACACTGAGAGAGTCACTGTATAATACTGAGAGAGTCACTGTATAATACTGAGGGTCACTGTATAATACTGAGAGAGGCACTGTATAACACTGAGAGAGTCACTGTATAATACTGAGAGAGTCACTGAATAATACTGAGAGAGTCACTGTGTAATACTGAGAGAGTCACTGTATAATACTGAGAGAGTCACTGTATAATACTGAGAGTCACTGTATAATACTGAGAGTCGCTGTATAATACTGAGAGAGTCACTGTATAACACTGAGAGAGGCACTGTATAATACTGAGAGAGACACTGTATAATACTGAGAGAGTCACTGTATAATACTGAGAGAGTCACTGTATAATACTGAGAGTCACTGTATAATACTGAGAGAGTCACTGTATAATATTGAGAGTCACTGTATAATACTGAGAGAGTCACTGTATAATACTGAGAGTCACTGTATAACACTGAGAGAGTCACTGTATAATACTGAGAGAGTCACTGTATAACACTGAGAGAGTCACTGTATAATACTGAGAGAGTCACTGTATAATACTGAGAGAGTCACTGTATAATACAGAGAGAGTCACTGTATAACACTGAGAGAGTCACTGTATAATACTGAGAGAGTCACTGTATAATACTGAGAGTCACTGTATAATACTGAGAGAGTCACTGTATAATACTGAGAGAGTCACTGTATAATACTGAGAGTCACTGTATAATACTGAGAGAGTCACTGAATAATACTGAGAGAGGCACTGTATAATACTGAGAGAGGCACTGTATAATACTGAGAGAGGCACTGTATAATACTGAGAGAGTCACTATAATACTGAGAGTCACTGTATAATACTGAGAGTCACTGTATAATACTGAGAGAGTCACTGTATAATACTGAGAGAGTCGCTGTATAATACTGAGAGAGTCACTGTATAATACTGAGAGTCACTGTATAATACTGAGAGAGTCACTGTGTAATACTGAGAGAGTCACTGTATAATACTGAGAGAGTCACTGAATAATACTGAGAGAGTCACTGTATAATACTGAGAGAGTCACTGCATAATACTGAGAGAGTCACTGTATAATACTGAGAGAGTCACTGTATAATACTGAGAGAGTCACTGTATAATACTGAGAGAGTCGCTGTATAATACTGAGAGAGTCACTGTATAATACTGAGAGAGTCACTGTATAATATTGTCTACACTGTGAATCTCTGTACAGTAGTGTCTGGTGTTTAATGATGCCGACAGTTGCTTCTTATCTTCTCCTTCCTAGATGACGTGCAGGAAGCCTACAATCTCATCAAAGACATGGAGCCTTCCACCCCACAGGTGAGACAAACACAGGGACTGTGAGAGAGAAATCAGAGCCCTGCACAAACACAGGGACTGTGATAGAGAAATCAGAGCCCTGCACAAACACACGGGGACTGTGATAGAGAAATCAGAGCCCTGCACAAACACAGGGACTGTGAGAGAGAAATCAGAGCCCTGCACAAACACACAGGGACTGTGAGAGAGAAATCAGAGCCCTGCACAAACACACAGGGACTGTGAGAGAGAAATCAGAGCCCTGCACAAACACACAGGGACTGTGAGAGAGAAATCAGAGCCCTGCACAAACACACAGGGACTGTGATAGAGAAATCAGAGCCCTGCACAAACACACAGGGACTGTGTGAGAGAAATCAGAGCCCTGCACAAACACACAGGTACTGTGAGAGAGAAATCAGAGCCCTGCACAAAAACACAGGGACTGTGAGAGAGAAATCAGAGCCCTGCACAAACACACAGGGACTGTGAGAGAGAAATCAGAGCCCTGCACAAACACACAGGGACTGTGAGAGAGAAATCAGAGCCCTGCACAAACACAGGGACTGTGATAGAGAAATCAGAGCCCTGCACAAACACAGGGACTGTGATAGAGAAATCAGAGCCCTGCATAAACACAGGGACTGTGAGAGAGAAATCAGAGCCCTGCACAAACACACAGGTACTGTGAGAGAGAAATCAGAGCCCTGCACAAACACACAGGGACTGTGAGAGAGAAATCAGAGCCCTGCACAAACACACAGGGACTGTGAGAGAGAAATCAGAGCCCTGCACAAACACACAGGGACTGTGAGAGAGAAATCAGAGCCCTGCACAAACACAGGGACTGTGATAGAGAAATCAGAGCCCTGCATAAACACAGGGACTGTGAGAGAGAAATCAGAGCCCTGCACAAACACACAGGTACTGTGAGAGAGAAATCAGAGCCCTGCACAAACACACAGGGACTGTGAGAGAGAAATCAGAGCCCTGCACAAACACACAGGGACTGTGAGAGAGAAATCAGAGCCCTGCACAAACACACAGGGACTGTGAGAGAGAAATCAGAGCCCTGCACAAACACACAGGGACTGTGATAGAGAAATCGGAGCTCTGCACAAACACAGGGACTGTGATAGAGAAATCAGAGCCCTGCACAAACACACAGGGACTGTGAGAGAGAAATCAGAGCCCTGCACAAACACACAGGGACTGTGAGAGAGAAATCAGAGCCCTGCACAAACACACAGGGACTGTGAGAGAGAAATCAGAGCCCTGCACAAACACACAGGGACTGTGAGAGAGAAATCAGAGCCCTGCACAAACACAGGGACTGTGAGAGAGAAATCAGAGCCCTGCACAAACACACAGGGACTGTGAGAGAGAAATCAGAGCCCTGCACAAACACACAGGGACTGTGAGAGAGAAATCAGAGCCCTGCACAAACACACAGGGACTGTGATAGAGAAATCAGAGCCCTGCACAAACACACAGGGACTGTGAGAGAGAAATCAGAGCCCTGCATAAACACACAGGGACTGTGAGAGAGAAATCAGAGCCCTGCACAAACACACAGGGACTGTGAGAGAGAAATCAGAGCCCTGCACAAACACACAGGGACTGTGAGAGAGAAATCAGAGCCCTGCACAAACACACAGGGACTGCATTGGGAATAAGATCTGACCTCCCTCTCTCTCCCCCTCTCAGGAGTACATTCTGAAGGGAGTGGTGAATGCAGCATTAGGGCAGGAGATGGGGTCGGTGAGTTTACATTTACACCAGCCTGACTTCACTGTGTGAGCGTGTGTGTGCGTGCGTGTGTCAGTGTGTGTGATGGAGGCTCTGTGTGGAGGGTGACTGTGTTTCTAATCTCTCTGTTTGTTCTCTCGTGTGTCAGTGTGTGTGATGGAGGCTCTGTGTGGAGGGTGACTGTGTTTCTAATCTCTCTGTTTGTTCTCTCGTGTGTCAGTGTGTGTGATGGAGGCTCTGCGTGGAGGGTGACTGTGTTTCTAATCTCTCTGTTTGTTCTCTCGTGTGTCAGTGTGTGTGATGGAGGCTCTGTGTGGAGGGTGACTGTGTTTCTAATCTCTCTGTTCTCTCGTGTGTCAGTGTGTGTGATGGAGGCTCTGTGTGGAGGGTGACTGTGTTTCTAATCTCTCTGTTTGTTCTCTCGTGTGTCAGTGTGTGTGATGGAGGCTCTGCGTGGAGGGTGACTGTGTTTCTAATCTCTCTGTCTGTTCTCTCGTGTGTCAGTGTGTGTGATGGAGGCTCTGTGTGGAGGGTGACTGTGTTTCTAATCTCTCTGTCTGTTCTCTCGTGTGTCAGTGTGTGTGATGGAGGCTCTGCGTGGAGGGTGACTGTGTTTCTAATCTCTCTGTTTGTTCTCTCGTGTGTCAGTGTGTGTGATGGAGGCTCTGCGTGGAGGGTGACTGTGTTTCTAATCTCTCTGTTCTCTCGTGTGTCAGTGTGTGTGATGGAGGCTCTGCGTGGAGGGTGACTGTGTTTCTAATCTCTCTGTTTGTTCTCTCGTGTGTCAGTGTGTGTGATGGAGGCTCTGTGTGGAGGGTGACTGTGTTTCTAATCTCTCTGTTCTCTCGTGTGTCAGTGTGTGTGATGGAGGCTCTGTGTGGAGGGTGACTGTGTTTCTAATCTCTCTGTTTGTTCTCTCGTGTGTCAGTGTGTGTGATGGAGGCTCTGTGTGGAGGGTGACTGTGTTTCTAATCTCTCTGTCTGTTCTCTCGTGTGTCAGTGTGTGTGATGGAGGCTCTGCGTGGAGGGTGACTGTGTTTCTAATCTCTCTGTTTGTTCTCTCGTGTGTCAGTGTGTGTGATGGAGGCTCTGCGTGGAGGGTGACTGTGTTTCTAATCTCTCTGTTTGTTCTCTCGTGTGTCAGTGTGTGTGATGGAGGCTCTGTGTGGAGGGTGACTGTGTTTCTAATCTCTCTGTTCTCTCGTGTGTCAGTGTGTGTGATGGAGGCTCTGTGTGGAGGGTGACTGTGTTTCTAATCTCTCTGTTTGTTCTCTCGTGTGTCAGTGTGTGTGATGGAGGCTCTGTGTGGAGGGTGACTGTGTTTCTAATCTCTCTGTTTGTTCTCTCGTGTGTCAGTGTGTGTGATGGAGGCTCTGTGTGGAGGGTGACTGTGTTTCTAATCTCTCTGTTCTCTCGTGTGTCAGTGTGTGTGATGGAGGCTCTGTGTGGAGGGTGACTGTGTTTCTAATCTCTCTGTTTGTTCTCTCGTGTGTCAGTGTGTGTGATGGAGGCTCTGTGTGGAGGGTGACTGTGTTTCTAATCTCTGTCTGTTCTCTCGTGTGTCAGTGTGTGTGATGGAGGCTCTGTGTGGAGGGTGACTGTGTTTCTAATCTCTCTGTTTGTTCTCTCGTGTGTCAGTGTGTGTGATGGAGGCTCTGTGTGGAGGGTGACTGTGTTTCTAATCTCTCTGTTTGTTCTCTCGTGTGTCAGTGTGTGTGATGGAGGCTCTGCGTGGAGGGTGACTGTGTTTCTAATCTCTCTGTTCTCTCGTGTGTCAGTGTGTGTGATGGAGGCTCTGCGTGGAGGGTGACTGTGTTTCTAATCTCTCTGTTTGTTCTCTCGTGTGTCAGTGTGTGTGATGGAGGCTCTGCGTGGAGGGTGACTGTGTTTCTAATCTCTCTGTTCTCTCGTGTGTCAGTGTGTGTGATGGAGGCTCTGTGTGGAGGGTGACTGTGTTTCTAATCTCTCTGTTTGTTCTCTCGTGTGTCAGTGTGTGTGATGGAGGCTCTGTGTGGAGGGTGACTGTGTTTCTAATCTCTGTCTGTTCTCTCGTGTGTCAGTGTGTGTGATGGAGGCTCTGTGTGGAGGGTGACTGTGTTTCTAATCTCTCTGTTTGTTCTCTCGTGTGTCAGTGTGTGTGATGGAGGCTCTGTGTGGAGGGTGACTGTGTTTCTAATCTCTCTGTTTGTTCTCTCGTGTGTCAGTGTGTGTGATGGAGGCTCTGCGTGGAGGGTGACTGTGTTTCTAATCTCTCTGTTCTCTCGTGTGTCAGTGTGTGTGATGGAGGCTCTGCGTGGAGGGTGACTGTGTTTCTAATCTCTCTGTTTGTTCTCTCGTGTGTCAGTGTGTGTGATGGAGGCTCTGCGTGGAGGGTGACTGTGTTTCTAATCTCTCTGTTCTCTCGTGTGTCAGTGTGTGTGATGGAGGCTCTGTGTGGAGGGTGACTGTGTTTCTAATCTCTCTGTTTGTTCTCTCGTGTGTCAGTGTGTGTGATGGAGGCTCTGTGTGGAGGGTGACTGTGTTTCTAATCTCTCTGTTTGTTCTCTCGTGTGTCAGTGTGTGTGATGGAGGCTCTGTGTGGAGGGTGACTGTTTCTAATCTCTCTGTTCTCTCGTGTGTCAGTGTGTGTGATGGAGGCTCTGTGTGGAGGGTGACTGTGTTTCTAATCTCTCTGTTTGTTCTCTCGTGTGTCAGTGTGTGTGATGGAGGCTCTGTGTGGAGGGTGACTGTGTTTCTAATCTCTCTGTTTGTTCTCTCGTGTGTCAGTGTGTGTGATGGAGGCTCTGTGTGGAGGGTGACTGTGTTTCTAATCTCTCTGTTTGTTCTCTCGTGTGTCAGTGTGTGTGATGGAGGCTCTGTGTGGAGGGTGACTGTGTTTCTAATCTCTCTGTTTGTTCTCTCGTGTGTCAGTGTGTGTGATGGAGGCTCTGTGTGGAGGGTGACTGTGTTTCTAATCTCTCTGTTTGTTCTCTCGTGTGTCAGTGTGTGTGATGGAGGCTCTGTGTGGAGGGTGACTGTGTTTCTAATCTCTCTGTTTGTTCTCTCGTGTGTCAGTGTGTGTGATGGAGGCTCTGTGTGGAGGGTGACTGTGTTTCTAATCTCTCTGTTTGTTCTCTCGTGTGTCAGTGTGTGTGATGGAGGCTCTGTGTGGAGGGTGACTGTGTTTCTAATCTCTCTGTTTGTTCTCTCGTGTGTCAGTGTGTGTGATGGAGGCTCTGTGTGGAGGGTGACTGTGTTTCTAATCTCTCTGTTTGTTCTCTCGTGTGTCAGTGTGTGTGATGGAGGCTCTGTGTGGAGGGTGACTGTGTTTCTAATCCCTCTGTTTGTTCTCTCGTGTGTCAGTGTGTGTGATGGAGGCTCTGTGTGGAGGGTGACTGTGTTTCTAATCTCTCTGTTTGTTCTCTCGTGTGTCAGTGTGTGTGATGGAGGCTCTGTGTGGAGGGTGACTGTGTTTCTAATCTCTCTGTTTGTTCTCTCGTGTGTCAGTGTGTGTGATGGAGGCTCTGTGTGGAGGGTGACTGTGTTTCTAATCTCTCTGTTTGTTCTCTCGTGTGTCAGTGTGTGTGATGGAGGCTCTGCGTGGAGGGTGACTGTGTTTCTTATCTCTCTGTTCTCTCGTGTGTCAGTGTGTGTGATGGAGGCTCTGTGTGGAGGGTGACTGTGTTTCTAATCTCTCTGTTTGTTCTCTCGTGTGTCAGTGTGTGTGATGGAGGCTCTGTGTGGAGGGTGACTGTGTTTCTAATCTCTCTGTTTGTTCTCTCGTGTGTCAGTGTGTGTGATGGAGGCTCTGTGTGGAGGGTGACTGTGTTTCTAATCCCTCTGTTTGTTCTCTCGTGTGTCAGTGTGTGTGATGGAGGCTCTGTGTGGAGGGTGACTGTGTTTCTAATCTCTCTGTTCTCTCGTGTGTCAGTGTGTGTGATGGAGGCTCTGTGTGGAGGGTGACTGTGTTTCTAATCTCTCTGTTTGTTCTCTCGTGTGTCAGTGTGTGTGATGGAGGCTCTGCGTGGAGGGTGACTGTGTTTCTAATCTCTCTGTTTGTTCTCGTGTGTCAGTGTGTGTGATGGAGGCTCTGTGTGGAGGGTGACTGTGTTTCTAATCTCTCTGTTCTCTCGTGTGTCAGTGTGTGTGATGGAGGCTCTGTGTGGAGGGTGACTGTGTTTCTAATCTCTCTGTTTGTTCTCTCGTGTGTCAGTGTGTGTGATGGAGGCTCTGTGTGGAGGGTGACTGTGTTTCTAATCTCTCTGTTTGTTCTCTCGTGTGTCAGTGTGTGTGATGGAGGCTCTGTGTGGAGGGTGACTGTGTTTCTAATCTCTCTGTCTGTTCTCTCGTGTGTCAGTGTGTGTGATGGAGGCTCTGTGTGGAGGGTGACTGTGTTTCTAATCTCTCTGTTTGTTCTCTCGTGTGTCAGTGTGTGTGATGGAGGCTCTGCGTGGAGGGTGACTGTGTTTCTAATCTCTCTGTTTGTTCTCTCGTGTGTCAGTGTGTGTGATGGAGGCTCTGTGTGGAGGGTGACTGTGTTTCTAATCTCTCTGTTTGTTCTCTCGTGTGTCAGTGTGTGTGATGGAGGCTCTGTGTGGAGGGTGACTGTGTTTCTAATCTCTCTGTCTGTTCTCTCGTGTGTCAGTGTGTGTGATGGAGGCTCTGTGTGGAGGGTGACTGTGTTTCTAATCTCTCTGTTTGTTCTCTCGTGTGTCAGTGTGTGTGATGGAGGCTCTGTGTGGAGGGTGACTGTGTTTCTAATCTCTCTGTTTGTTCTCTCGTGTGTCAGTGTGTGTGATGGAGGCTCTGTGTGGAGGGTGACTGTGTTTCTAATCTCTCTGTTTGTTCTCTCGTGTGTCAGTGTGTGTGATGGAGGCTCTGCGTGGAGGGTGACTGTGTTTCTAATCTCTCTGTTTGTTCTCTCGTGTGTCAGTGTGTGTGATGGAGGCTCTGTGTGGAGGGTGACTGTGTTTCTCATCTCTCTGTTTGTTCTCTCGTGTGTCAGTGTGTGTGATGGAGGCTCTGTGTGGAGGGTGACTGTGTTTCTAATCTCTCTGTTTGTTCTCTCGTGTGTCAGTGTGTGTGATGGAGGCTCTGCGTGGAGGGTGACTGTGTTTCTAATCTCTCTGTTTGTTCTCTCGTGTGTCAGTGTGTGTGATGGAGGCTCTGTGTGGAGGGTGACTGTGTTTCTAATCTCTCTGTCTGTTCTCTCGTGTGTCAGTGTGTGTGATGGAGGCTCTGTGTGGAGGGTGACTGTGTTTCTAATCTCTCTGTTTGTTCTCTCGTGTGTCAGTGTGTGTGATGGAGGCTCTGTGTGGAGGGTGACTGTGTTTCTAATCCCTCTGTTTGTTCTCTCGTGTGTCAGTGTGTGTGATGGAGGCTCTGTGTGGAGGGTGACTGTGTTTCTAATCTCTCTGTTTGTTCTCTCGTGTGTCAGTGTGTGTGATGGAGGCTCTGTGTGGAGGGTGACTGTGTTTCTAATCTCTCTGTTTGTTCTCTCGTGTGTCAGTGTGTGTGATGGAGGCTCTGCGTGGAGGGTGACTGTGTTTCTAATCTCTCTGTTTGTTCTCTCGTGTGTCAGTGTGTGTGATGGAGGCTCTGTGTGGAGGGTGACTGTGTTTCTAATCTCTCTGTTTGTTCTCTCGTGTGTCAGTGTGTGTGATGGAGGCTCTGTGTGGAGGGTGACTGTGTTTCTCATCTCTCTGTTTGTTCTCTCGTGTGTCAGTGTGTGTGATGGAGGCTCTGTGTGGAGGGTGACTGTGTTTCTAATCTCTCTGTTTGTTCTCTCGTGTGTCAGTGTGTGTGATGGAGGCTCTGTGTGGAGGGTGACTGTGTTTCTAATCTCTCTGTTTGTTCTCTCGTGTGTCAGTGTGTGTGATGGAGGCTCTGTGTGGAGGGTGACTGTGTTTCTAATCTCTCTGTTTGTTCTCTTGTGTGTCAGTGTGTGTGATGGAGGCTCTGTGTGGAGGGTGACTGTGTTTCTAATCTCTCTGTTTGTTCTCTCGTGTGTCAGTGTGTGTGATGGAGGCTCTGTGTGGAGGGTGACTGTGTTTCTAATCTCTCTGTTCTCTCGTGTGTCTGTGTGTGTGATGGAGGCTCTGTGTGGAGGGTGACTGTGTTTCTAATCTCTCTGTTTGTTCTCTCGTGTGTCAGTGTGTGTGATGGAGGCTCTGTGTGGAGGGTGACTGTGTTTCTAATCTCTCTGTTTGTTCTCTCGTGTGTCAGTGTGTGTGATGGAGGCTCTGTGTGGAGGGTGACTGTGTTTCTAATCTCTCTGTTTGTTCTCTTGTCTCTCAGAGGGATCATCTCAAGATCGCTCAGCAGTTCTTCCAGCTCGTGGGCGGCTCAGCCAGCGAGTGCGGTGAGGGGTTCTAGATTGTTCTGCGGGCTCTAGAATGTCGTGTCGTGGGGTTCTGGACCCTCCTCTGGAACACGTTCGAGAATGACAGCAATAATGTGCTGGACTCTCGCTCTCGTTTTGTGTATAATAATGACCTCTCTCTCTCCCCCCCTCCTCTCCCCCCTCTCTCCCCCTCTCCCCCTCTCCCCCCCCTCCCATTCTCCCGCTCCCCCGCTCCCTCTCTCTCTCCCCCCCTCACCCCCTCCCCCTTCCCTCCTCCCTCCCCCTCTCTCCCCTTCTCCCGCTCCTCTCACCCCCTCTCCCCCTCCTCTCACCCCCGCTCCCCCGCTCCCTCTCTCTCCCCCCCCCCTCTCTCCTGCTCCCCCGCTCCCTCTCTCTCTCCCTCTCTCTCTCAGACACTATTCCTGGAAGGCAGTGCATGGCTTCGTGCTTCTTCCTGCTCAAGCAGTTTGAAGACGTCCTCATCTACCTGAACTCTGTCAAGGTGGGTGCGGCTCAGCGCAGTTACAGGCGCTGCTATTGATTATCCATCGATTATCGCTGATGATTGATTACCGATGGGCCTCCCCTCCCCTCCCTCTCTCTCTCTCTCTCTCTCTCTCTCTCTCTCTCTCTCTCTCTCTCTCTCTCTCTCTCTCTCTCTCCTGGCAGAGTTATTTCTATAATGACGACATGTTCAACTTTAACTACGCCCAGGCCAAGGCAGCCGTGGGCAACTACAAGGAGGCAGAGGAGGTGGGTGAGCAGCGATTATTGATCGTGCGGAGGGTTATTGATTATTGATCGTGCGGAGGGTTATTGATTATTGATCGTGCGGAGGGTTATTGATTATTGATCGTGCGGAGGGTTATTGATTATTGATCGTGCGGAGGGTTATTGATTATTGATCGTGCGGAGGGTTATTGATTATTGATCGTGTGGAGGGTTATTGATTGTGGATGGTTTGGGGAGCAGTGTGTTGAGGTCGTTGACAGGCGTGGTTCTCGTGTCATTGCCAGGTGTTTCTGCTGATTCAGAGTGAGAAGATCCGGTCTGACTACACCTACCTGAGCTGGCTGTGCCGTTGCTGTGAGTACCTGACCCAACCCAGACCCATTACAACACAGCACTGCACTGGAGCCAGACCCATTACAACACTGCACTGCACTGGAGCCAGACCCATTACAACACAGCACTGCACTGGAGCCAGACCCATTACAACACTGCACTGCACTGGAGCCAGACCCATTACAACACAGCAGTGCACTGGAGCCAGACCCATTACAACACTGCAGTGCACTGGAGCCAGACCCATTACAACACTGCACTGCACTGGAGCCAGACCCATTACAACACAGCACTGCACTGGAGCCAGACCCATTACAACACTGCACTGCACTGGAGCCAGACCCATTACAACACAGCAGTGCACTGGAGCCAGACCCATTACAACACAGCACTGCACTGGAGCCAGACCCATTACAACACTGCACTGCACTGGAGCCAGACCCATTACAACACTGCAGTGCACTGGAGCCAGACCCATTACAACACAGCACTGCACTGGAGCCAGACCTTGGTTATTGACTCGTTGCTTGTTCGCTCGCTTGCTGGTTATTGACTCCCTCCTTTCTCTCGATCCCTGATCTCCTGACAGACATCATGAATAAGAAACCTCGCCAGGCCTGGGAGCTGTACCTGAAGATGGAGACGTCGGCCGAGTCCTTCAGTCTGCTGCAGCTCATCGCAAACGAGTGCTACAAGGTGAGAGGCTGAACCCTGACCCTGACCCTGAGCCTGACCCCGACCCTCACCTTCACCCCGACCCTGACCCTGACCCCGACCCTCACCCTGACCCTGACCTCTTTTCAGATGGGTCAGTTCTATTACTCTGCGAAGGCCTTCGATGTTCTGGAGAGGCTCGACCCGAACCCGGAGTTCTGGGAGGGGAAGCGGGGAGCCTGCGTGGGGATCTTCCAGATGATACTGGCTGGGAAAGAGCCCAGGTGAGGCAGCCTGTGAGTGCGTGTGTGCGTGTGTGTGCCTGTCTCAGCGTGTGTGTGTGTGTCTGTGTATGTGCCTGTCTCAGCGTGTGTGTGTGTGTCTCAGCGTGTGTGTGTGTGTCTCAGCGTGTGTGTGTGTGAGTGTGGGTCTCACTCTATCTCAGTGTGGGTCTCACTCTATCTCAGTGTGGGTCTCACTATCTCAGTGTGTGTCTCACTCTATCTCAGTGTGGGTCTCACTCTATCTCAGTGTGGGTCTCACTCTATCTCAGTGTGGGTCTCACTCTATCTCAGTGTGGGTCTCACTCTATCTCAGTGTGGGTCTCACTATCTCAGTGTGTGTCTCACTCTATCTCAGTGTGGGTCTCACTCTATCTCAGTGTGTGTGTGTTCCTGTTTAATTGATCTTCTTGTCATGTCACTGGGTTGGTTGCTTTCTCAGGGAGACTCTTCGGGAGGTGCTGCCTCTGCTCCGGAACACAGGGAACCCGCAGGTCGAGTACATCATCCGAATACTGAAGAAATGGGGCAAAGAGAACCGGGTCGCTGTGTGAGGAGCACAAGACTGACCCGCCCACACTACAGAACTGAACCCGATCAAACCCTCCAGAACCCTGTACTAGAACAGAACGGACCAGCAGAACCATCAAAACCAGAACCACACTGAGACTCAGATACACCCACTACAAAACTGAACCCGATCAAACCCTCCAGAACCCTTTACTAGAACAGAACGGACCAGCTGACTCCAGCAGAACCAGCTCGCTCAGGACTGCCCAGGATTCTGTGTTCAGACTGGACTCAGACGTCTTTCTGTTCCTCTCTCACTTGAGCTGGTTTTCATCTCTGATTATTTGTGCTTCTAATCTAATTCCTGTGTTTAAATACAAAGTCATATTTTTAGCACACTGGCTCAAGGTGTTAACTTGTGAACAAAAATTAAAAAAATAACTATAGTGACACTGCTATGGCAGGTGAATCAGTCCCATGGTGTGCTATTGACAGTGCTATGGCAGGTGAATCAGTCCCATGGTGTGCTATTGACAGTGCTATGGCAGGTGAATCAGTCCCATGGTGTGCACCCTATTGACAGTGCTATGGCAGGTGAATCAGTCCCATGGTGTACACCCTATTGACAGTGCTATGGCAGGTGAATCAGTCCCATGGTGTGCACCCTATTGACAGTGCTATGGCAGGTGAATCAGTCCCATGGTGTGCTATTGACAGTGCTATGGCAGGTGAATCAGTCCCATGGTGTGCTATTGACAGTGCTATGGCAGGTGAATCAGTCCCATGCTGTGCTATTGACAATGCTATGGCAGGTAAATCAGTCCCATGCTGTGCTATTGACACTGCTATGGCAGGTGAATCAGTCCCATGGTGTGCTATTGACAGTGCTATGGCAGGTGAATCAGTCCCATGGTGTACACCCTATTGACAGTGCTATGGCAGGTGAATCAGTCCCATGGTGTACACCCTATTGACAGTGCTATGGCAGGTAAATCAGTCCCATGGTGTACATCCTATTGACAGTGCTATGGCAGGTGAATCAGTCCCATGGTGTACACCCTATTGACAGTGCTATGGCAGGTGAATCAGTCCCATGGTGTGCACCCTATTGACAGTGCTATGGCAGGTGAATCAGTCCCATGGTGTACACCCTATTGACAGTGCTATGGCAGGTGAATCAGTCCCATGGTGTACATCCTATTGACAGTGCTATGGCAGGTGAATCAGTCCCATGGTGTACATCCTATTGACAGTGCTATGGCAGGTGAATCAGTCCCATGGTGTGCACCCTATTGACAGTGCTATGGCAGGTGAATCAGTCCCATGGTGTGCACCCTATTGACAGTGCTATGGCAGGTGAATCAGTCCCATGGTGTGCACCCTATTGACAGTGCTATGGCAGGTGAATCAGTCCCATGGTGTGCACCCTATTGACAGTGCTATGGCAGGTGAATCAGTCCCATGGTGTACACCCCATTGACAGTGCTATGGCAGGTGAATCAGTCCCATGGTGTGCACCCTATTGACAGTGCTATGGCGTGCACCCTATTGACAGTGCTATGGCAGGTGAATCAGTCCCATGGTGTGCACCCTATTGACAGTGCTATGGCAGGTGAATCAGTCCCATGGTGTGCACCCTATTGACAGTGCTATGGCAGGTGAATCAGTCCCATGGTGTACACCCTATTGACAGTGCTATGGCAGGTGAATCAGTCCCATGGTGTGCACCCTATTGACAGTGCTATGGCAGGTGAATCAGTCCCATGGTGTACACCCTATTGACAGTGCTATGGCAGGTGAATCAGTCCCATGGTGTACACCCTATTGACAGTGCTATGGCAGGTGAATCAGTCCCATGGTGTACACCCTATTGACAGTGCTATGGCAGGTGAATCAGTCCCATGGTGTGCTATTGACACTGCTATGGCAGGTGAATCAGTCCCATGGTGTACATCCTATTGACAGTGCTATGGCAGGTGAATCAGTCCCATGGTGTACATCCTATTGACAGTGCTATGGCAGGTGAATCAGTCCCATGGTGTACATCCTATTGACAGTGCTATGGCAGGTGAATCAGTCCCATGGTGTGCACCCTATTGACAGTGCTATGGCAGGTGAATCAGTCCCATGGTGTACATCCTATTGACAGTGCTATGGCAGGTGAATCAGTCCCATGGTGTGCACCCTATTGACAGTGCTATGGCAGGTGAATCAGTCCCATGGTGTACACCCTATTGACAGTGCTGTGGCAGGTGAATCAGTCCCATGGTGTGCTATTGACAGTGCTATGGCAGGTGAATCAGTCCCATGGTGTACACCCCATTGACAGTGCTATGGCAGGTGAATCAGTCCCATGGTGTACACCCTATTGACAGTGCTATGGCAGGTGTCTGGTAATTTTTATTTCAAGGAATCTCAAGCGCTCAAGTTCTTTGACTACTCTCACTGCTGGAGACACCACATTATTATTATTATTATTATGATTATTATGAATAAACACCACGTGGTGTTGCGCACGTATTCGCTGCTGACGTGCTCCGCTCTTGTGTTTCCCGGGCAGCGCATCTGGTTTTATTTGGGGATGTTTGTTCTGTTTTTATTGGTGGATTTGTTTCCGAGGCTGTAATATAAACAAGATGCGAAACGATCAAGTACCCGGATTAATGACATAACCGGCTCGGTTCGGCTTGATCGTCTGTATTTATAATCTCTATGGTAAACCTGGGCGGGGCAAGCGAAGCCTTTCCTGCTTCCCGGTTGGCTGGGAACGGGCTTGAGGCGGGATCACTTCGAAACGTCACCCCCCTTTTCCACCACTCAGCGCCCACTGACGTCAGGGAACGTGCCCGCGCAGGCGCAGTGACGTCAATCCGTTCTTCAGTGTATTTACCTCTAGGCCAAGATGGCCGCCTTGTAGCAGCAGCGAGAAGCGAGAGAAGAAGAAGAAGAAGAACCGACGACAACTTTCACACACAAAAAAAGAAAGAAACTGGAAGTTATCGAGAGAGAAGCAGCGTCTTCTCGCCTGTTTGAAGTGTAAGCGGGACACATACAGAGCAGGGGGACTCTGAACCCCGCGACGCTGCTGATATAGTAACGCTGCGGACGAGGCGAGTTCAGATACTCAGCCATGGCGGAGCCGAGGAAGGTGGCCTTCATCACACTGTCGCCCCCGGATTCCCACAAGCGCTGCCGGGAGGACGAGCCGTGCAGCCCCGCGGCCCCGATGGCCAGCGGCAATAATATCTTCCCAGGCACAGGGACGGCGGCGGCGGCGGCGGCGGCGGACGGAGAGAAGGCTGCAGAGCGGCGCATCACCGTCCGGTTGAATCTCCGACTGTCCGAGCCGAGCGAGCAGGCGTCGGCCGAGTTTAACTACAGCGAGCTCGTCCAGTCGATACAGGTGAGCCGCTTTTAATCGGGTGTAACTTCCACACGGTAAGAGTTACACATTCCCACACCAACACACATCGAAACAGTCCCACACAAACAGCACCGCCCGCATGGACGCCTCACCTCTCCTAGTGGCTCTCTGCGCAGTTGGTGTCCCCCATTTTGACTTCTGCTTGTCCCTCGTCAGCCAGATCGCACTGCTGGAATGACTCGATTTCAAACTTAAAAGTGTTTTCTTTTAATATGTCATGCGTGTCTAGCACTGTAACGTTTGTGATGGGGCGCCTAAGAAACGTTATTTCCAATACATTTATCCAGTCTGAAGTCTGGAAAGTTCGCGGATAGCGTCCCTTTCTGAACTGGAGTTCAGGGTGTAGGGTGTTGCAGTTTGTACGTATCTCTGGTGCGCTTGCGTTGTGTGTTGAAGTGAATGCAGTTCTCAAGGTAACAGCATGACGTAATGTTGTTGAAGCTGACACCCTGGGATCCTTCAAGAAGCTGCTCGATGAGATTCTGGGATCAATAAGCTACTAACAACCGTTTTCTGGAACTACACTAATTAAAGCTGCACATGGCCTCGTTGTCCTGAAGTGTGTTAAACGCACACTATCTAGTTCAGTTTTGACCTCGGCAGCGTTTCTGGGTGTGAAAGCACCCCATCTCTATATACCAGCACAGGCAATCAGATTCCCAATCGCACAACAGTGTGATCCAGTCCAGGTTTCACTGCTACCAGCTTGATCAGCCCCCAGTGTGTCTAGCTAACAAGCTCAGGTGTGTCTTATTATTAAACTCCTAGTGAAACCAGGACTGGATCACAGTGCTGTGCAGCGGGAGTCTGATTCCCAGCCCTGTAGATAGACTTTGGTTGAAGGAGGTTTGTAGCTGATTTTATAGTGAAGAGAGCTGCAGGATATTGTTGGGAACTGTGGGATATTTAGACAGAGAGATCAGGGAGGGAAAT
>NW_026708734.1:20000-37738 GCF_902713425.1 Acipenser ruthenus
CTAACACTGAGCTCTGTATCACTGGAGCACTGAGCTCTAACACTGAGCTCTGTATCACTGGAGCACTGAGCTCTAACACTGAGCTCTGTATCACTGGAGCACTGAGCTCTAACACTGGAGCTCTGAGCTCTATCACTGGAGCTCTGAGCTCTGTATCACTGGAGCTCTGAGCTCTATCACTGCAGCTCTGAGCTCTGTATCACTGGAGCTCTGAGCTCTGTATCACTGGAGCTCTGAGCTCTATCACTGCAGCTCTGAGCTCTGTATCACTGGAGCTCTGAGCTCTGTAACACTGGAGCTCTGAGCTCTGTATCACTGGAGCTCTGAGCTCTGTAACACTGCAGCTCTGAGCTCTGTAACACTGCAGCTCTGAGCTCCTACACTGACCCTGACTCTAACCCTAACCTCCCATCTCCCCACTGCAGAAGCTGAAGGAGGGAGAGGAGCGAGGGATGAAGAAGCGCAAGAGGAAAGAAGAGGGGAGCAGCATGGAGAAAGAGAAGAAGCCACGCAAGAACAGAGTGCCCAAGACACTGGGGTGAGAGGCTGGTACAATACTGCACTGTAACACTGGGGTGAGAGGCTGGTACAATACTGTACAATACTGCACTATAACACTGGGGTGAGAGGCTGTTACAATACTGCGCAATACTGCACAATACTGCACTGTAACACTGGGGTGAGAGGCTGGTACAATACTGCGCAATACTGCACAATACTGCACTATAACACTGGGGTGAGAGGCTGGTACAATACTGCACTATAACACTGGGGTGAGAGGCTGGTACAATACTGCGCAATACTGTATAGTACTGTACAATACTGCAGTATACTCTGTGTGTTTTCAGGGTCTCGGCTCTCAACGCTCACAGACCCGATAAGAAGAAGAGGAAGAAGCTGATGAAAGACTCTCTGTCGCTGGCCGCCATGCTGCGCAAATTCACACGAGAGAAGGAGAGCATGAAGAGGAGCGCCCCCCCGACCCAGACCCCCGCGGGGCTCCCCAAACCCCTCAAACCCTCCGTCTCCACCCACAGCCCCGCCCTGCACGACCTCCCAGACCCCTCTGTCCTGTCACTGCTGGGCTCGGCCAACGACAGCGAGCTGTTCCAGCAGGCTGCCAGTGCCATGGAGCTGCTGGGAGACATTGACCTGGAGGGGCTGCTGGAGTCCACCCCCCAGGACAGCCCAGAGGGAGGGGCCAGCAGCTGCGGCCAGGAGAACGGCATGCTGGGAGCCGTGGTCGCTGCGGGCGGCGGGGGGGCAGCGCGGACGCAGGTGATGAGACTGACCCCTCCCCCTCCCCTCCCTGACGGACTGCCAGCTTCTCTGAGGAGGAGGATTGGAGACCTGCGAGAGGTGAGAGAGACAGACAGACAGAGTGACAGACAGCGACAGGGAGGGTCTGCTGGGGGCTGCAGTCTCTCACACATTTTCTGTAGATACAGAGATAGCAAAGACCCAGCTGTCCAGCGTTTCAGTGTGTTTAACCTGCCTTTCTGAAGGGAAAGTGTGTTTTGAAAACAAATAGTTTGTGTTTCTGATGTAATTTGCTGCATAGTTAATGGTTCTCTGATGTGCTGTTTTGAAAGCTATCTCCTCTCCTCTCTCCCCTCTCTCTCCCCTCCCCTCTCTTCTCCTCTCTCTCCTCTCTCTCTCTCCCCTGTCTCTCTCTCTCCCCTCTCTCTCCTCTCCCCTCTCTTTCCTCTCTCCTCTCCTCTCTCCTCTCCTTTCTCTCTCCTCTCTCTCTCTCTCTCTCTCCTCTCTCCCGTCTCTCCTCTCTCCTCTCTCCTCTCTCTCTCTCCTCTCCTCTCTCTCTCAGGCCTCTCGGCAGTTTGACGAGGAGGGAAGGAAGAAGTTCTTCACGCTGGACATGAACAACATCCTTCTGGAGTGAGTGAGAGTGAGAGAGAGAGAGAGAGGAGAGAACCGGGTCCGGTCAGCCTCCAGCACTGCAGGGAGGGTCAGTGTCTGTGTCGGTGTGATACAGGGACAGCGATACAGCCATTGTGAGGATCAGTGTCTGTGTCAGTGTGATACAGGGACAGCGATACAGCCATTGTGAGGATCAGTGTCTGTGTTGGTGTGATACAGGGACAGCGATACAGCCATTGTGAGGATCAGTGTCTGTGTCAGTGTGATACAGGGACAGCGATACAGCCATTGTGAGGATCAGTGTCTGTGTCAGTGTGATACAGGCACAGCGATACAGCCATTGTGAGGATCAGTGTCTGTGTCAGTGTGATACAGGCACAGCGATACAGCCATTGTGAGGATCAGTGTCTGTGTTGGTGTGATACAGGCACAGCGATACAGCCATTGTGAGGATCAGTGTCTGTGTCAGTGTGATACAGGGACAGCGATACAGCCATTGTGAGGATCAGTGTCTGTGTCAGTGTGATACAGGGACAGCGATACAGCCATTGTGAGGATCAGTGTCTGTGTCAGTGTGATACAGGGACAGCGATACAGCCATTGTGAGGATCAGTGTCTGTGTCGGTGTGATACAGGCACAGCGATACAGCCATTGTGAGGATCAGTGTCTGTGTCGGTGTGATACAGGCACAGCGATACAGCCATTGTGAGGATCAGTGTCTGTGTCAGTGTGATACAGGGACAGCGGAGTGGACTGCAGCGTTTTTTGAGACAGTTCCCAGTATGCCCAGTTTAACCAGTGCCCCTGGGGCTCCTCTTCCCAGTATCGAGCTGCAGGTGCAGGAGCAGCCGCCCCACGTCCGAGCCGCTGTTTACTGCCACCTGGAGGCCTTCGTCCCGTGCAACAAGGACATGCTGCTGAAGAGAGTGAGGAAACTGAACCTGAACGTGCAGGTCAGTGTGTGTGTGTGTGTGTGTGTGTGTGTGTGTGTGTGTGTGTGTGTGTGTGTGTGTGTGTGCGTGTGTGTGTGTGAGAGACAGACAGACTGTGTGTGTGTTTGACCCCTCGTCGTCTCTCTCTCTCTCTCTCTCTCTCTCTCTCTCTCTCTCTCTCTCTCTTCAGGATGACCGTTTGCGTGCTCCTCTCCTCAAGCTGAAGCTGGCGGTCAGTAACGTGATGCCCGAGCAGCTCTCCCGTTACCGTGACGACTGCCTCGCCCACAACCAGGCCAAGGTGGCCAAAGTAGCCAAGTGAGTGAGACAGACACTGAGTCGGCAAGATGTGGGTTCAACCCGCAAGATGAAGGCACTGGACCCCAAACCAGAGCTGGTCTGCTGGACTCAGTTTAGTTTCAGTCACGCTGATGAAGGCACTAGAGCCCCAAACTAGAGCTGGTCTGCTGGACTCAGTTTAGTTTCAGTCACGCTGATGAAGGCACTAGAGCCCCAAACTAGAGCTGGTCTGCTGGACTCAGTTTAGTTTCAATCACGCTGATGAAAGCACTAGAGCTCCAAACTAGAGCTGGTCTGCTGGACTCAGTTTAGTTTCAATCACGCTGATGAAGGCACTAGCTGAAGCTCTGGTCTGCTTGGCTCAGCCTCATTTAGTTTCAGTGGCACTGTGGTTTCAGTGGCACTGTGGTTTCAGTCACACTGTGGTTTCAGTGGCACTGTTGTTTCAGTGACAATGTGGTTTCAGTGGCACTGTGGTTTCAGTGGCACTGTGGTTTCAGTGGCACTGTCACACACTGGGTTGTTGCGTGTCTGCAGGCTGCACTCCGAGGAGGATCGCGAGCGGAACGGCTCGGAGGACGAAGACGATGAGAAGCCGGGAAAGAGAGTGATGGGACCGCGCAAGAAATTCCACTGGGACGAGAACATCCGGTACAGCACAGGACACTCAGACTGTCCACATAGTCCTGTAGGAGACATGAAGACTGTCACTGAATATCCACCCTCTCTATCACTTCTCTCTCCGCTCTCTCCTCTCCTCTCTTCCCTCTCTCCTCTCCTCTCTCTCCTCTCTCCCCTCTCTCCCCTCTCTCCCCTCTCTCCTCTCTCTCCTCTCTCCTCTCTCTCCTCTCTCCTCTCTCCTCTCCTCTCTCTCCTCTCTCCTCTCTCCTCTCTCCTCTCTCTCCTCTCTCCTCTCTCTCCTCTCTCTCCTCTCTCTCCTCTCTCCTCTCTCCCCTCTCTCCTCTCTCCTCTCTCACCTCCCTCCAGGGCTTTGCTGTGTAATCTGGTTCAGATTAAGCTGGGCTGCTACGAGCTGGAGCCCAACAAGACCATGACTGCCGAGGATTATCTGAAGAGCTTCCTGGAGAGCGAGGTGAAGCCGCTGTGGCCGAAAGGCTGGATGCAGGCCAGGTGAGCCTCCCCTAACCCCTCCCCTCTCACCTAACCCCTCCCCTCTCCCCTCCCCTCCCCTAACCCTCCCCTCTCCCAACCCTCTCCTCTCCCCTAACCCTCCCCTCTCCCAACCCTCTCCTCTCCCCTCCCCTAACCCAACCCTAACCCCTCCCCTAACCCCAGCCCGCTGCAGTTGATTGCTTTGTATTCTCATTGGTTGTTTGTTTCCTGTTCCCAGGATGCTGTTCAAGGAGAGTCGCTCGGTGCACAGCCGCGTCACTGGAAACTCGTGAGTGCCGATCACACGGGACCTTCCTTCAGTCCTGCCTGTGTGTGTCTGTGTGTGTGTTTCTGTGTGTGTGTGTGTGTCTGTCTGTGTGTCTGTCTGTGTGTGTCTGTGTGGGTGTCTGTCTGTGTGTGTGTGGGTGTCTGTGTGTGTGTGGGTGTCTGTCTGTGTGTGTGTGGGTGTCTGTCTGTCTGTGTGTGTGTCTGTGTGTGTGTCTGTGTGTGTGTCTGTGTGTGTGGGTGTCTGTCTGTGTGTGTGTGGGTGTCTGTCTGTGTCTGTCTGTGTGTGTCTGTGTGTGTGTCTGTGTGTGTGGGTGTCTGTCTGTGTGGGTGTCTGTCTGTGTGTGTCTGTGTGTGTGGGTGTCTGTCTGTGTGTGTGTGTCTGTCTGTGTGTCTGTCTGTGTGTGTCTGTGTGTGTGTCTGTGTGTGTGGGTGTCTGTCTGTGTGTGTGTGGGTGTCTGTCTGTGTGTCTGTCTGTGTGTGTCTGTGTGTGTGTCTGTGTGTGTGGGTGTCTGTCTGTGTGTGTGTGTGTGTCTGTGTGTGTGTGTGTGTCTGTGTGTCTGTGTGTGTGTGTGTGTGTCTGTGTGTGTGGGTGTCTGTCTGTGTGGGTGTCTGTCTGTGTGTGTCTGTGTGTGTGGGTGTCTGTGTGTGTGTGTGTGTCTGTGGGTGTCTGTCTGTGTGTGTTTCATAGGGTCTCTGTGTCTGTCTCTGTCTGTCTTTCATTGTCCCTGATTGTTTTGTTTTGTTTTTCTCCAGAGTTAAGAAGAAAATTGTACCGACACCAAAGACCAAAATCAGGGTGAGGCATTATTATTATTATTATTATTATTATTAGTGTTATCAGTAGTATTATTATTATTATTAATTCTTTATGATTTACAGTAAAACGTGTCTGAAGTCACCTTATTAACCAGCAAACCTCTCTCTCTCTCTCTCTCTCTCTCTCTCGCTCTCGCTCTCGCTCTCTCTAGGATTCAAGTCCTAAGGATGGCCGCTCTCTCCCCTCCCTCTCTGTTTTGGGGGGGGTGTCTCCGCGCACTCCTGCCTCCGCAGTGGGGACCCCGGCCCCCCAGCCTGCCCCTCCCGGCCCCTCCACTAGCACCCCCCTGCCCCCCCCCCGGTACGAGACGATCTGTCTGGACGACTCCCTGGATGAGGACCTGTCCCCTTCTCTGGACTCCATCTCTGAGGCGCTGGCTCTGCTGAGCAACGCTGCCCGAGGGCTGGTCTCCAACGCCAGCCCCCCTCCCCTCTCCTCCTCCTCTCCCTCCTCCTCCCCCTCCTCCTCCTCATCCTCCAGGGAAGACAAGTCTGCCATGGGACCCCCGAGCAAGCCGGCCACCGCCCTCCCCCCCAGACCCAGCCCCAAACCCAACCCCAGCCCCAAACTTAATCCCAACCCCAGCCCCAATCTAAACCCCAAACTCAATATTTTAGCAGGCCTGTCTGCGCCTCTGCAGAACCTGAAGCCGAGGTCCAGCCTAGCGCCCCCCAGCGGCCAGCCAGGGAAGCAGCAGCCGCACAGCCCTGCCCTGAAACACTCTCTCTCCGCAGCGGCGCCCCCCGTCTCCCCGGTGGTCAAACTGCACTCCAGCCCCGGCAGCCCCAGTCTGCTTTCGCACGGCTCCAAGCACGGGGGCCAGGCAGGGAAGCAGCAGCGCTCTCACTGCAGCCCCGCCCCCCACGCCAAGCTGCAGGCGGCGCCCCCTGCCTCCCAGCCACAGAAACTGCACCCAGCCCACTCGCACTCCCTCAATCTCCAGGCCTCGCCGTCGCCCCCCGTCTCCGGCAAACTGCAACTGCTGAGCTCCCGTTCCCTTCAGCAGCCCAAGAGCAGCGTCCCGTCCCGGCCGCTCCCCTCAGGGGTGCTCCAGACCCCCAGCTTCGTGAGCTCCATGCAGGCGACGCTCAGCAAGTCCCCGCTGAACCCCATCGTGAAGCTGAGCAACGCCCTGCCCTCCCCCGGGCCCCCCCGGGCCTCCCCGGCCCCCAGCAGCAGCAGCAGCAGCAGTGCTGTGAATATTAATAATGTCGCTCCGGAGAGAGCCACGCCCCCCCGCTCCTCCCCCAGCCCCTCCCCCTCTCTCCCAGTGCAGGCCCGCGCTGTCTCCAGCAGCTCCTCCCTCCCCCCCGGGAGCTACAAGACCCCAGCAGGGGGTCCTGGGGGTGCATTTAGACCCCCGTACACCAGCTCGGGACCCTCCTCTGCCTACTCGCCCTCCCTCCAGATCAGAGCTCACTCCGGGCCCAGTCTGACCAGTCCCAGCAGTACAGTCAGGGGCGGGACTCCAGTCTCCCAGTCTGCTGGTGCCTCCCCCTCCCCCGCCCCCTCCCCTGCCTCGGCCTCTTCAGCAGCCAATCAGAGGAGGTCCTGCCCCTCCCCCGCCACGCCGCAGAGGGCGGGGCTCGCGGGGTCTAAGCCAGTCACAAGCCGCGCCGCGTCGACGGTGATGACGTCATCGACAGTCCTGCAGCCGGCTGCGGTAACGCAGGTGAGGGGGCGATGATGTCATCGCCGGAAGTAAGTTTCCGTCACCTAGAAGAAAAAAAGAAGGATGAACACAGTTTAGATCTTTATAGGTATCTGGAAAACTCCAAAGCGCGAGGTGTGAGATTCAATATGTTAACAAGGGAACATTATTCAGCAGCTTTCATTGGACTCTATGAAGCTGAGGGAGTTCATTCTATATAGAGGGGGTGGAATTCAATATGTTAACAAGGGAACATTATTCAGCAGCTTTCATTGGACTCTATGAAGCTGAGGGAGTTCATTCTATATAGAGGGGGTGGAATTCAATATGTTAACAAGGGAACATTATTCAGCAGCTTTCATTGGACTCTATGAAGCTGAGGGAGTTCATTCTATATAGAGGGGGTGGAATTCAATATGTTAACAAGGGAACATTATTCAGCAGCTTTCATTGGACTCTATGAAGCTGAGGGAGTTCATTCTATATAGAGGGGGTGTAATTCAATATGTTAACAAGGGAACATTATTCAGCAGCTTTCATTGGACTCTATGAAGCTGAGGGAGTTCATTCTATACAGAGGGTGATGCAAAAATTTTGACCACAGCTGCAGCCTCACACTGTGCTGTATAAACACAGAGGCTGACATGCATGTTTCTGATGACGTTTAAACTCTCTCCTCTCATTGGTCAGGTCACCTCAGGGGCGGGTGTCCTGGGCAGCTCCCCCCCGCTCTCCCTGATGACCTCACCGCTGGCCGTGTCCAATCCGGCGGGCTCGCTCGGCCCGTTCGGAATGCTGGGGGGTCTGGTTCCGGTGTCGCTGCCCTTCCAGTTCCCTCTGGAGCTGCTCAGCTTCAACCCATCCGACAGCTCAGGGAGCACGTCTTTCCCACACAGTGAGTACCGCACTGCAGATTACTGCAGCACACTGCACAGCTACAGAGTGTGTGTGTGTGAGTGTGCGTCCCACACACAGCACTGCAGCACGCTTCAGAGTCCAGTCAGAGCTGCTGAATAATGTTCCCTTGTTAACATATTGAATTCCACCCCCTCTATATAGAATGAACTCCCTCAGCTTCATAGAGTCCAATGAAAGCTGCTGAATAATGTTCCCTTGTTAACATATTGAATTCCACCCCCTCTATATAGAATGAACTCCCTCAGCTTCATAGAGTCCAATGAAAGCTGCTGGATAATGTTATTCCGGTAGACTCTTGCAGTATCATTTTGTCGTGTTTTTTCTTTAATGCTGTGATTCAGTGTGATGCTGAACTCTCGCTCCAGGCTGTGGTGTTACATTCCCACTGCCAGTTCACACCATTTCAAATAGCAGAAAAATCAACTCAACTCCTCAATGATCCTGTTTGTTCATTGGCTCTGTCATCACTGCTTGCTGTGTGCGTGTGAATTCTACACTGTCTGTGTGTCTCACCCCTCTGTCTCTCTCTCTCCTCCCTTTCTTCTCTCTCTCTAGATCTCTCTCTAGAGCTCTTAAAAGGCTTGCAGGCGGGCTCCCTGCATGCACTGCCTGCACACTTGCAGCACGCATTCTCAGGTAATAAACCCGTTCCCTCCTGTGTGTGTGTGAGCGTCCGTCCGTCTGTCCGTCTGTCTGTCTCTGAGTCTCTGATCTGCCAGCATGCATCAATGCCAGCTTATATAATCAAATCTCCTCTACACAGTAGTGTATGAGAGAGATTCTCTGTGAAGTGTTACAGGCAGTTTATATAGACAGCGCTGTGTTGTATCTGTAGTTTATATAGACAGCGCTGTGTGGTATCTGCTGTAGTTTATATAGACAGCGCTGTGTTGTATCTGTAGTTTATATAGACAGCGCTGTGTTGTGTCTGCTGTAGTTTATATAGACAGCGCTGTGTTGTGTCTGCTGTAGTTTATATAGACAGCACTGTGTTGTATCTGCTGTAGTTTATATAGACAGCGCTGTGTTGTATCTGTAGTTTATATAGACAGCGCTGTGTTGTATCTGCTGTAGTTTATATAGACAGCGCTGTGTTGTATCTGTAGTTTATATAGACAGCGCTGTGTTGTATCTGCTGTAGTTTATATAGACAGCGCTGTGTTGTAGCTGCTGTAGTTTATATAGACAGCGCTGTGTTGTATCTGTAGTTTATATAGACAGTGCTGTGTTGTATCTGCTGTAGTTTATATAGACAGCGCTGTGTTGTATCTGCTGTAGTTTATATAGACAGCGCTGTGTTGTGTCTGCTGTAGTTTATATAGACAGCGCTGTGTTGTGTCTGCTGTAGTTTATATAGACAGCGCTGTGTTGTATCTGCTGTAGTTCATATAGACAGCGCTGTGTTGTATCTGTAGTTTATATAGACAGCGCTGTGTTGTGGCTGCTGTAGTTTATATAGACAGCGCTGTGTTGTGGCTGCTGTAGTTTATATAGACAGCGCTGTGTTGTATCTGTAGTTTATATAGACAGCGCTGTGTTGTCTGCTGTAGTTTATATAGACAGCGCTGTGTTGTATCTGCTGTAGTTTATATAGACAGCGCTGTGTTGTGTCTGCTGTAGTTTATATAGACAGCGCTGTGTTGTATCTGCTGTAGTTTATATAGACAGCACTGTGTTGTGTCTGCTGTAGTTTATATAGACAGCGCTGTGTTGTATCTGCTGTAGTTTATATAGACAGCGCTGTGTTGTGTCTGCTGTAGTTTATATAGACAGCGCTGTGTGGTGTCTGCTGTAGTTTATATAGACAGCGCTGTGTTGTATCTGCTGTAGTTTATATAGACAGCGCTGTGTTGTATCTGTAGTTTATATAGACAGCGCTGTGTTGTGTCTGCTGTAGTTTATATAGACAGCGCTGTGTTGTGTCTGCTGTAGTTTATATAGACAGCGCTGTGTTGTGTCTGCTGTAGTTTATATAGACAGCGCTGTGTTGTGTCTGCTGTAGTTTATATAGACAGCGCTGTGTTGTATCTGCTGTAGTTCATATAGACAGCGCTGTGTTGTATCTGTAGTTTATATAGACAGCGCTGTGTTGTGGCTGCTGTAGTTTATATAGACAGCGCTGTGTTGTGGCTGCTGTAGTTTATATAGACAGCGCTGTGTTGTCTGCTGTAGTTTATATAGACAGCGCTGTGTTGTATCTGCTGTAGTTTATATAGACAGCGCTGTGTTGTGTCTGCTGTAGTTTATATAGACAGCGCTGTGTTGTGTCTGCTGTAGTTTATATAGACAGCACTGTGTTGTGTCTGCTGTAGTTTATATAGACAGCGCTGTGTTGTATCTGCTGTAGTTTATATAGACAGCGCTGTGTTGTGTCTGCTGTAGTTTATATAGACAGCGCTGTGAGGTGTCTGCTGTAGTTTATATAGACAGCGCTGTGTTGTATCTGCTGTAGTTTATATAGACAGCGCTGTGTTGTATCTGTAGTTTATATAGACAGCGCTGTGTTGTGTCTGCTGTAGTTTATATAGACAGCGCTGTGTTGTGTCTGCTGTAGTTTATATAGACAGCGCTGTGTTGTGTCTGCTGTAGTTTATATAGACAGCGCTGTGTTGTGTCTGCTGTAGTTTATATAGACAGCGCTGTGTGGTGTCTGCTGTAGTTTATATAGACAGCGCTGTGTTGTGTCTGCTGTAGTTTATATAGACAGTGCTGTGTTGTAGCTGTAGTTTATATAGACAGCGCTGTGTTGTATCTGCTGTAGTTTATATAGACAGCGCTGTGTTGTGTCTGCTGTAGTTTATATAGACAGCGCTGTGTTGTATCTGCTGTAGTTTATATAGACAGCGCTGTGTTGTGTCTGCTGTAGTTTATATAGACAGCGCTGTGTTGTGTCTGCTCTAGTTTATATAGACAGCGCTGTGTTGTGTCTGCTGTAGTTTATATAGACAGCGCTGTGTTGTGTCTGCTGTAGTTTATATAGACAGCGCTGTGTTGTATCTGCTGTAGTTCATATAGACAGCGCTGTGTTGTATCTGTAGTTTATATAGACAGCGCTGTGTTGTGGCTGCTGTAGTTTATATAGACAGCGCTGTGTTGTGTCTGCTGTAGTTTATATAGACAGCGCTGTGTTGTATCTGTAGTTTATATAGACAGCGCTGTGTTGTATCTGCTGTAGTTTATATAGACAGCGCTGTGTTGTGTCTGCTGTAGTTTATATAGACAGCGCTGTGTTGTAGCTGCTGTAGTTTATATAGACAGCGCTGTGTTGTGTCTGCTGTAGTTTATATAGACAGCGCTGTGTTGTCTGCTGTAGTTTATATAGACAGCGCTGTGTTGTATCTGCTGTAGTTTATATAGACAGCGCTGTGTTGTGTCTGCTGTAGTTTATATAGACAGCACTGTGTTGTCTGCTGTAGTTTATATAGACAGCGCTGTGTTGTGTCTGCTGTAGTTTATATAGACAGCGCTGTGTTGTATCTGCTGTAGTTTATATAGACAGCGCTGTGTTGTGTCTGCTGTAGTTTATATAGACAGCGCTGTGTTGTGTCTGCTGTAGTTTATATAGACAGCGCTGTGTTGTATCTGCTGTAGTTTATATAGACAGCGCTGTGTTGTATCTGCTGTAGTTTATATAGACAGCGCTGTGTTGTCTGCTGTAGTTTATATAGACAGCGCTGTATGGTGTCTGCTGTAGTTTATATAGACAGCGCTGTGTTGTATCTGTAGTTTATATAGACAGCGCTGTGTTGTATCTGCTGTAGTTTATATAGACAGCGCTGTGTTGTATCTGCTGTAGTTTATATAGACAGCGCTGTGTTGTATCTGCTGTAGTTTATATAGACAGCGCTGTATGGTGTCTGCTGTAGTTTATATAGACAGCGCTGTGTTGTATCTGTAGTTTATATAGACAGCGCTGTGTTGTATCTGCTGTAGTTTATATAGACAGCGCTGTGTTGTATCTGCTGTAGTTTATATAGACAGCGCTGTGTTGTATCTGTAGTTTATATAGACAGCGCTGTGTTGTATCTGTAGTTTATATAGACAGCGCTGTGTTGTAGCTGCTGTAGTTTATATAGACAGCGCTGTGTTGTGTCTGCTGTAGTTTATATAGACAGCGCTGTGTTGTGTCTGCTGTAGTTTATATAGACAGCGCTGTGTTGTGTCTGCTGTAGTTCATATAGACAGCGCTGTGTTGTATCTGCTGTAGTTTATATAGACAGCGCTGTGTTGTATCTGCTGTAGTTTATATAGACAGCGCTGTGTTGTGTCTGCTGTAGTTTATATAGACAGCGCTGTGTTGTATCTGCTGTAGTTTATATAGACAGCGCTGTGTTGTATCTGCTGTAGTTTATATAGACAGCGCTGTGTTGTATCTGCTGTAGTTTATATAGACAGCGCTGTGTTGTATCTGTAGTTTATATAGACAGCGCTGTGTTGTGTCTGCTGTAGTTTATATAGACAGCGCTGTGTGGTGTCTGCTGTAGTTTATATAGACAGCGCTGTGTTGTATCTGTAGTTTATATAGACAGCGCTGTGTTGTATCTGCTGTAGTTTATATAGACAGCGCTGTGTTGTGTCTGCTGTAGTTTATATAGACAGCGCTGTGTGGTGTCTGCTGTAGTTTATATAGACAGCGCTGTGTTGTATCTGCTGTAGTTTATATAGACAGCGCTGTGTTGTATCTGCTGTAGGTTATACAGACAGCGCTGTGTTGTGTCTGTAGTTTATATAGACAGCGCTGTGTTGTATCTGTAGTTTATATAGACAGCGCTGTGTTGTCTCTGCTGTAGTTTATATAGACAGCGCTGTGTTGTGTCTGCTGTAGTTCATATAGACAGCGCTGTGTTGTATCTGCTGTAGTTTATATAGACAGCGCTGTGTTGTCTGCTGTAGTTTATATAGACAGCGCTGTGTTGTATCTGTAGTTTATATAGACAGCGCTGTGTTGTAGCTGCTGTAGTTTATATAGACAGCGCTGTGTTGTGTCTGCTGTAGTTTATATAGACAGCGCTGTGTTGTATCTGCTGTAGTTTATATAGACAGCGCTGTGTTGTATCTGTAGTTTATATAGACAGCGCTGTGTTGTAGCTGCTGTAGTTTATATAGACAGCGCTGTGTTGTGTCTGCTGTAGTTTATATAGACAGCGCTGTGTTGTATCTGCTGTAGTTTATATAGACAGCGCTGTGTTGTATCTGCTGTAGTTTATATAGACAGCACTGTGTTGTATCTGCTGTAGTTTATATAGACAGCGCTGTGTTGTGTCTGCTGTAGTTTATATAGACAGCGCTGTGTTGTATCTGTAGTTTATATAGACAGCGCTGTGTTGTGTCTGCTGTAGTTTATATAGACAGCGCTGTGTTGTAGCTGCTGTAGTTTATATAGACAGCGCTGTGTT
The DNA here is from genome assembly GCF_902713425.1 of Acipenser ruthenus. Classification (NCBI taxonomy): domain Eukaryota; kingdom Metazoa; phylum Chordata; class Actinopteri; order Acipenseriformes; family Acipenseridae; genus Acipenser; species Acipenser ruthenus. The sequence continues at coordinate 33,292 of NW_026708734.1, forward strand.
GTATCTGTAGTTTATATAGACAGCGCTGTGTTGTATCTGCTGTAGTTTATATAGACAGCGCTGTGTTGTATCTGCTGTAGTTTATATAGACAGCGCTGTGTTGTGGCTGCTGTAGTTTATATAGACAGCGCTGTGTTGTATCTGTAGTTTATATAGACAGCGCTGTGTTGTATCTGCTGTAGTTTATATAGACAGCACTGTGTTGTATCTGCTGTAGTTTATATAGACAGCGCTGTGTTGTATCTGTAGTTTATATAGACAGCGCTGTGTTGTATCTGCTGTAGTTTATATAGACAGCGCTGTGTTGTGTCTGCTGTAGTTTATATAGACAGCGCTGTGTTGTGTCTGCTGTAGTTTATATAGACAGCGCTGTGTTGTATCTGCTGTAGTTTATATAGACAGCGCTGTGTTGTATCTAGTTTATATAGACAGCGCTGTGTTGTGTCTGCTGTAGTTTATATAGACAGCGCTGTGTTGTGTCTGCTGTAGTTTATATAGACAGTGCTGTGTTGTATCTGCTGTAGTTTATATAGACAGCGCTGTGTTGTATCTGTAGTTTATATAGACAGCGCTGTGTTGTATCTGCTGTAGTTTATATAGACAGCGCTGTGTTGTATATGTAGTTTATATAGACAGCGCTGTGTTGTATCTGCTGTAGTTTATATAGACAGCACTGTGTTGTATCTGCTGTAGTTTATATAGACAGCGCTGTGTTGTAGCTGCTGTAGTTTATATAGACAGCGCTGTGTTGTATATGTAGTTTATATAGACAGCGCTGTGTTGTATCTGCTGTAGTTTATATAGACAGCGCTGTGTTGTAGCTGCTGTAGTTTATATAGACAGCGCTGTGTTGTATATGTAGTTTATATAGACAGCGCTGTGTTGTATCTGCTGTAGTTTATATAGACAGCGCTGTGTTGTAGCTGCTGTAGTTTATATAGACAGCGCTGTGTTGTATCTGCTGTAGTTTATATAGACAGCGCTGTGTTGTGTCTGCTGTAGTTTATATAGACAGCGCTGTGTTGTATCTGCTGTAGTTCATATAGACAGCGCTGTGTTGTATCTGTAGTTTATATAGACAGCGCTGTGTTGTATCTGTAGTTTATATAGACAGCGCTGTGTTGTATCTGCTGTAGTTTATATAGACAGCGCTGTGTTGTGTCTGCTGTAGTTTATATAGACAGCGCTGTGTTGTGTCTGCTGTAGTTTATATAGACAGCGCTGTGTTGTATCTGCTGTAGTTCATATAGACAGCGCTGTGTTGTATCTGTAGTTCATATAGACAGCGCTGTGTTGTATCTGTAGTTTATATAGACAGCGCTGTGTTGTAGCTGTAGTTTATATAGACAGCGCTGTGTTGTATCTGCTGTAGTTTATATAGACAGCGCTGTGTTGTATCTGCTGTAGTTTTTATAGACAGCGCTGTGTTGTATCTGCTGTAGTTTATATAGACAGCACTGTGTTGTATCTGCTGTAGTTTATATAGACAGCGCTGTGTTGTATCTGCTGTAGTTCATATAGACAGCGCTGTGTTGTATCTGCTGTAGTTTATATAGACAGCGCTGTGTTGTATCTGCTGTAGTTTATATAGACAGCGCTGTGTTGTATCTGCTGTAGTTTATATAGACAGCGCTGTGTTGTATCTGTAGTTTATATAGACAGCGCTGTGTTGTATCTGCTGTAGTTCATATAGACAGCGCTGTGTTGTATCTGCTGTAGTTCTATACAGAGTTTTATTGGGTCATGTTAAATGCTTGTTATTTTGTGAAAGATTCTTGATCAATTTGTTTTGTTTCCTTTCATTTAGACGCAAACCAAAGCCAAGGAAACGACGTGAAGAGGAAATCCCATTGACCAATCAGCAAACAGAGACTGTTTAAAGAGCCTGCCCCCCCGAACAAGTATGAAACTAATCAGGAACCTGGAAATAAGAGAAGGGGGGAGGGGCGGGACATTTTGGACAGTAGTCATGTGACTGCTTGTTATAGTAGTTATTATTGTTAATATTATTATTATTATTAGTGTCCTGGGAAAATAATGGTTTGAATTTATTTTTTCTGGTGAATGTTTACATTAACCCCAAACACTGTGGTAATAATGCAGGACATTGAAGTAGTGTCTGATTCACCTTCACCCCCTCCTCCTCCTCTCCCACCTCCCTCCCCCCTCTCCTCCTCCTCCTCCTCCTCCTCTCCCACCCCTCCCCCCCCTCTCCTCCTCCTCCTCTCCCACCCCTCCCCCCTCTCCTCCTCCTCCTCCTCTCCCACCTCCCTCCCCCCTCTCCTCCTCCTCCTCCTCCTCCTCCTCTCCTACCCCTCCCCCTCTCCTCCTCCTCCTCTCCCACCCCTCCCCCTCTCCTCCTCCTCCTCTTCCTCCTCCTCTCCCACCTCCCTCCCCCCTCTCCTACCTCCCTCCCCCCTCTCCTCCTCTCCCACCTCCCTCCCCCCTCTCCTCCTCCTCTCCCACCTCCCTCCCCCCTCCTCCTCCTCTCCCACCTCCCTCCCCCCTCTCCTCCTCCTCCTCCTCTCCCACCTCCCTCCCCCTCTCCTCCTCCTCTCCCACCTCCCTCCCCCTCTCCTCCTCCTCCTCTCCCACCTCCCTCCCCCTCTCCTCCTCCTCTCCCACCTCCCTCCCTCCTCTCCTCCTCCTCTCCCCCCTCCCTCCCCCCTCTCCTCCTCTTCCTCTCCCACCTCCCTCCCCCTCTCCTCGTCCTCCTCTCCCACCTCCCTCCCCCTCTCCTCCTCCTCTTCCACCTCCCTCCCCCCTCTCCTCTTCTCCCACCTCCCTCCCCCTCCTCTCCCACCTCCCTCCCCCCTCTCCTCTCCCACCTCCCTCCCCCCTCTCCTCCTCCTCTCCCGCCTCCCTCCCCCCTCTCCTCCTCCTCCTCCTCCTCTCCCCGCCTCCCTCCCCCCTCTCCTCCTCCTCCTCTCCCACCCCTCCCCCCCTCTCCTCCTCCTCCTCTCCCACCCCTCCCCCCTCTCCTCCTCCTCCTCCTCTCCCACCTCCCTCCCCCCTCTCCTCCTCCTCCTCCTCCTCCTCTCCTACCCCTCCCCCCTCTCCTCCTCCTCCTCTCCCACCCCTCCCCCTCTCCTCCTCCTCCTCTTCCTCCTCCTCTCCCACCTCCCTCCCCCCTCTCCTACCTCCCTCCCCCCTCTCCTCCTCTCCCACCTCCCTCCCCCCTCTCCTCCTCCTCCTCTCCCACCTCCCTCCCCCCTCCTCCTCCTCTCCCACCTCCCTCCCCCCTCTCCTCCTCCTCCTCCTCTCCCACCTCCCTCCCCCTCTCCTCCTCCTCTCCCACCTCCCTCCCCCTCTCCTCCTCCTCTCCCACCTCCCTCCCTCCTCTCCTCCTCCTCTCCCCCCTCCCTCCCCCCTCTCCTCCTCTTCCTCTCCCACCTCCCTCCCCCTCTCCTCGTCCTCCTCTCCCACCTCCCTCCCCCCTCTCCTCCTCCTCTTCCACCTCCCTCCCCCCTCTCCTCTTCTCCCACCTCCCTCCCCCTCCTCTCCCACCTCCCTCCCCCCTCTCCTCTCCCACCTCCCTCCCCCCTCTCCTCCTCCTCTCCCACCTCCCTCCCCCCTCTCCTCCTCCTCCTCCTCTCCCGCCTCCCTCCCCTCCTTCCGTTTGTCGCTTCGTTCACAAACAGACGAGTTCAGCGTGTTTTAAAGTGATGCGGTCCGACCGACACTCCAGCGAAAATACAATGAAATGAAAACAGAACTGAGGTGAGGAAACTCACACCACTGCAAAAAAAGAGAAATGTCTTCAATTCAAATAAATAAATGAATAAATAAATAAAACACATTTTAAAGCATCTTCATTTTTTTTCTGTAATTCATTAATATATATTTTTTCTCAAAATGTTTTAATACAGTTTACAGACATCATTTATATGCACGATGTCATTTTTTTATTCAGCTTTTGGACACCTTATTGAAAAATGTTTGTTTCTTATTGTCAGAATCGTGTAATGTTGCTCAATGAATTTGCTCAATATAAACCCCCAGACTGCAGTGGTGTGGGTGTGGAGGACAGCAGACGCTTTGCAGCCTTTTCTCTTCAGCAGTCTGTGAGATACGAGGGCTGCTGCGTGTCGGACGCTGCATTCCTGCATTCATTATCATTCAAACACAGCGTGTATTCTTTCATTAAATCAGAATTGTACATTCGTGGACGTGTGGGGAACAAACGCTGAACATACAAGAAATGTATCTTTTGTAATTTAAGATATTCTTTTTGTCAAATAAATAGATACAATTGCTTATGTTCACAGGCACTCTGCAATACCCAGCATGCACTGCTCTGGAGAATATGAGTTCTTAGTCTGGCTTTGTAAGAATGTTAAATGTGAAGCAGACATTTCTGTGGAGAGCCGGCTTGCTGTCTTCTTTAAAGAGCAGTTTTGTGCCTTTGCAAAGACGTGTTATGCTTGTAGACAATATTGTCCTTTAC